>NC_043975.1:49812583-49870083 GCF_902148855.1 Sphaeramia orbicularis
CTACACAAGGACCAGTATCCATTCTTTTTGATTTTTTCTAAGTCGGCATAAAAACAAATGTAATAAAACATGTAAAAGTGCGGTGTAATCCTGCCTCATCCACATACATCCACTGTTCTGCAGGTAAACACCGTCCATCCAAACACTCCCTCTGCTCCGTCATTTCCTCCGGCCTCACTCTGTTTACAGTCGACACATTCAGATAATACGGGGCTGAGGATGGGAGAAAAAGAACCGCAGGCAGGCTGGACGTTTGCTTTCTCACAAACCCACTGACTCACCCGGACACAGAGAAAACAAGTACGGAGGATATTATTGAAAAAACCAAGACCAACATACCCACATGACCAGAGACGCAGAGCCACAACAGTCCAAACCCGGTCTCAGAGGCATTGTGGGCCGATGATGCTGTTTTCTGTTCAAACCTCAGTGTGTTAATCATACACTGCAAAAAAGGCCTGTACAAAAAGGAGAAAATTTAACTCGTTATTGCACAGGTGTCAAACATGCGGCCCGAGGGCCAAATCCAGCCCACCGAAGGGTCCAATCTGGCCCCGAGGATGAAGTTGTGAAATACAAAAATTACACTGACGATATTAATAATCAAAGATGTTAACCCTGTCATGCACAGTGGTCACTCCAGGGGACAGCTCTTCTACAGCTGTTCTCTTGTATATTCATGGGTTTTGTTGTTCTTTTCATTGTTTTTTTTTTTTGTTTTTTTTTTTCTAACACATATCTTTATTAAAGTTTTAAGACACTACATATCTTTTCTGACATGAACTGGTAACATTATGTAGATCTCTCCTGAGCATAAACCCCCAGAATCACAAGCCCTCTCCATAGTTTTCACACAATTTATCAGTAAATACATGTTTCTGTGCGTGAAAAATTAAACGTGTGGTGTCCAGCTGAGTGGACATTTTTGCAACTTCATGAAAAATAGGTTCATAAGAATTTTTTTTTTTTTTCATTATTATTTTTTGTATGTGTTTTTTTTTTATTTTTAAAATAATTTGTATTTATTTATTTATTTATTTATTTTTCAGAGGAAAATTTTCAGTCACATTGTTTTTTTCATGCCTAAAGAGGAATAAAAACACTCAGAAAAAAAATTTTGATTGAGGTTCTCATAATTCGTGCATGAAAGGGTTAAAATCATTTTAGGTCAATTCAATCTAAAGCAGGTCAGAACCAGTTAAATACTATCATAATAACCTACAAATAATGAAAACTGCAAATTTTTCTCTTTATTGTAGTGTAAAAAAAAAAGTAAAATCACACAAAAATGTTTACATTTACAGACTAGCCTTTTGCAAAAAATGTGAATAACCTGAAATGTCTTCAGAGAAGTATATGCAATCGTACCAATATTCCGCTTCTTACTAAATGTTTTGTTTATTTGTAGATCCACTGTGATCTGTAAGTTGTGGTGCACATGTATAAATGATAAACTAAGGCGTAATATTGTTAACATTGCAGTTATTTTTCTTGAGAATTTTCAGGTTCATATTTGTTCATGTTATGTTCAAGTAGATGTAAATATTTTCATTATGGAATTTGCCTTTTTCACTCAAAAACAAAGAAAAAAACTTTAGAGTTGACAGTATTTATCTGTTCTTATCCTATTATTTATATTATTTTACTGGTCCAGTCCACTTTATAAAATATTAGGCTGAATGAACTCAGATGAGTTTGACACCTCTTCACTATTGGGTTCAAATGTCTTATTTCAAGTAAAATTATCTGCCAGAGCGGTAAGAAAATTGCACTTATAAAGTTTCCTTAAAATAATAAAATATCACCTAAGGATTACAGAACACTAAATGTACTTGTTTATATTTACTTCTTGGATTTTTTTCTGTTTTTTGCCACTTATGGGTAAGGAACCAAATTGACCTTGATTTTCCACATGACAGTAGTGGCTTTTCCATTGGACATATGCACAAAACTTTTCCAATATTTACTAAATGTTGAAAAAACCGAAGTGCGCAAAGTTGTTTTTTCCACTAAATCAAAAATGCAATGATTTGTTTATTATTGTGAGATGTCATGAGGAGTCATTCCATTTGTTACCCCTCTATCCTGTACTAAATTCAAAAATGATTCGGTTTCCTCTTGTGTCTACACTTACTGCACCACCTTTGTTTTAAAACTCTTTAAAACAAATGTCGTAACTCCTCAAATACAAGTTTCTGAAGGTAGAAGGAAATGAGGTGCACAACAACAGGAGACGAGCAGTCGAACCGGTTCCATGTAGTAGAAATGCAGCAATAGAGGAATTAGTAAAGAGTCTGGAGTTTCACTTTCACTGTACGCCCCCCCCCCCCAAACTGGGACTGATGTCATCTGTTCGTATTATTTGTTCATACTGTATATGTTCTATTTTCTGTGCAGATGGAAATGTAAAAGACAGTTAATGCAAACACACCTGTTTGTATTATTTTATTCCCTCACTCAATGAGAATTGATAAGGAATCGGATTGATAAACAAAATCAATAATGGAATCGTTAAATTCATATCGATTCCCATCTCTAGGTAAGTATGATGGCGTATTAGGGCCACATAAGAAAATAAAAACACTTGTCACTGCGAGAATGAAGGCGTAAAATATCGAGATAAAACCTGTAATTTTGTGAGAATGAAGTCAAATACAAAAAGAGTCATAATTTTATGAGAATGAAGTTGTAATATTCTGAGAATAATATTGTCATATTTAGTGAATAAAGCCATAATATTACGAGAATATTTTAAAAACGGGGTAATCCTACAATGGGTGAAGGAGCTACTTTCTCTGCTCCCACTGGAAAAGCTCAGATACAGAATAAAGAAAAAGCGGCGGGATTTCACTTTAACTTGGAACCCTTTTGTAAACTTTATTCAAGGCATCCCCTTCCAGTAGACTTCTTCATTCCTTGTCTTTTTTCATTTGTGTCCTCATCTTTGCAGTGACCCTTGGAACCATAGAACTGTTTACAAAAAACAGACTATTAGCGCAGTCATTATGCATCCAACTGTAATCTTAATTATAATTTCTTTCTTTTTCATGATAAAACTCAGTTTAACTGTGTGCCCCCTTTTCTTTTCTTTTCTTTTCTTTTCTTTTCTTTTCTTTTCTTTTCTTTAGTTCATTTATTTTTCCTTCTCTCTGAGCCTTTGGGTGGGTGGGGTTTGAAGTTGGTGTGTGCTGTTCTGCTTTGGACTCGTTCATATGTCCTATACTAATGCAGATGCTTATTTGAAAACTGACAAAGTTTAAAAAAAAACCCAAACAAACAAAAAAACCAGACGAATAAAGTCGTACCCACTTGTTGCGTAATGGGGAACATGGAACATTTTGAGAGGTTATACTTTCATTTGGGGTTTATGTGCGGCTATATTATGACTTTTTATCGCTCAATTGTGAATTTATTTTCAAAATATTATAACTTTAATCTAATAAAAGTACAACATTATTTTCGTTAAATTATGAGTTTTTTTTTTTTTTTTAATTACAACTTTATTCTCATAATATTATGATTCAGATTCAAATTTCGTTATTGTCATTCAGACATTACATCAGAGATGCACTGCAGAACGAAATTACGATGCATCTGGTCACAATAAAAAAAAAGTTGTTAAACACCATAAAAGAATAACAAGATTAAAACATATATAAATATAAATATGTAACTACGTATGTGCAAGCTGTACCTTCAAAATGTATGTATAAAACAGTCGTAATAAATAGATCAATAGAGGTCAACAGTGTGGCTGAGGTCTGCTCCGCATATTGCATATTATGGCTTTATTCTCGAAATATTACAACTTTATTCTCGTAGTGACGAGTGTTTTTATTTTTCCCATGTGGCTCTAGTACACTGTCTAATCCAGTAACACACTGGGTATGGTTACATGAGGTTTTTTAAATCTGATTTATTTTTCCAGAAGAAATTAATTCGGAACTAAAGTACTTTCTCTTCTTTTTCCATGGAAATGTTAAACCTGAATAAAGGTTTACATGAGGTATTAATGAGGTAGATCAGTGAGCAGAAGGGTTTGTGCTGCAGTGCTCACGTTGCCTTGTTCTGGCAGCCCTTCTGTTAGCTTAGCTTAGCCCTTCTGTTAGCTTAGCTTAGCCCTTCTGTTAGCTTAGCTTAGCATAGTCACTGCATTTCCATGGTCACACGTTGCCAGTTTTTTAAAGGTGATTTGTCGTCTTTTGTCGGTGATTTTGTGAAATCCGATTCTCTCTAATTATTTCTTCAGATCTGCGACTTACTGCACTCATACAATCTGTGGACTGTTGTGTTGATGGAAGTTGGAAAATCTTTTTGTTGAAGGGATGCATGCGCTAAATTAGCTTGCTTTAGCGTTTTAGCTTTGCATTAGTTTTAATTTCCCAGATTTTCTTCCTGCAGTAAGTCACATGACCATGATCTGAGCCTCAGTTTGTGATCATATTGACCCCAGCGGACTAAAGGAATGATTAGGGAGAACTGAATTTACCAAAATCACTCCTAAAATACTACAAATCACCTCTAAAAGCCTGGCTACGTCTGAGCAGAGGAATGAAGCCATTATGCTAAGCTAGGCTAAGCTAAGCTAACGTTAGGGCTGCAGTTCAAACTGTTTGTCCCACTTGTGGAACTCATTAGTTCAGGACAAATGAATGAATCCAAAGCCAGTGTTGAACTGTTCCTTCAGGGTTTTCCAGGCTGGTAGATCCCATCAGAATATTCCACTGGAACGCTTTGGGAAGACTAGACTGCAGTGCAGATTCTTCCACCGGCGCAGAATGTGTGCGTCATCGCCACAGGACAAGACACTGAGCATGTGCAGAATGGAAGGAATAAAGTCCAAACGGAATAAAGGCTTTACATGTCCAGGAAGAATTTAGAGCGCAGTTAAAAGAGGATTAAACCACTGACTTTAATCAGGTTTAAATTTAATCCCAACTTTTCTTTTTCAACTGGAATAAGGTGTTTACATGGACATCTGGAATAGGATCCAACCTTTAATCAGATTAAACCAGGAAGAACAGTTGTCATGGAAACGCACAGAATGAGGTTGAAATTGTAAATTCTAGAGTATTTCTATGAGTGACCTGTAAAGTGTTCATATATAGGCAGTTGAAGCTGTTGTCATTGCAGTGACTGGACCACGCTGGTTCACTTCAGGTTATTTAGAATTTGGTTTGTTTTCTCTCTTGGTACACTTTATTTGGACCAGTGGGAAAATAACACAGATATAGAACAAAATAATTGCACCAAAGCAATAAAGGAAGTGGTCTGGGTCTGGAGTAAAAGGCACTTGTTGACTTGTAGGACCTGGACATGACCACGGTCCAACCCAGTCACATGGGCTTTGGGCTCCCATGGACAGATGACGACAGTTACAGACGAAGGAACAGAAACTTTATGAATACTGAAGAGGATTTCACCAACTTAAACACATCAAACTAATAAGACAGAGGGCATCCTCACATGGCTGTCAGTGGTTTTACTTTGATTGTATATTCCTCCCTGCTCGTATGAACTTCGTAGATAATTTCCACAGTAGAATCACATCTCTGTCCTCTTCCTGGTGTGTTTATTATGATTTTCCATGAAGTGTTTTATGTGATTTTACAGAGCAGTTAAAGAAGTAAAGTCAGGTTTATATTAACGCAACAGCCATCGCCTTATATTAAACGGCTTGAATAGGTTTTAACCTCAGTCTGAATAAGAACCACCTAGAAGACCCAGACTCAGACAAAAACCCAGACCCGGACCCGGACCCGGACCCAGACTCAGACTTAGACTCAGAACGGACCCATGTGTCTCAGATAGAGAAAACTACGGTGGCCCAGAGGTGCAATAGCCCAAAAAATTATCCACTAGCCCAAAAAATTATCCACTATAAGAAAAAAAAAGCGAAACACCCAAAAACAATTCACTATAAAAAAAGAGAACAGCCCCCAAAAATTATCCACTATAAGAAAAAAACAGAGAACAGCCCAAAAAAATTATCCACTATAAAAAAAAAGAGAACAGCCCCAAAAAATTATCCACTATAAAAAAAAAGAGAACAGCCCAAAAAATTATCCACTATAAGAAAAAAAAGAGAACATCCCAAAAAATTATCCACTAGCCAATGGGTTACTTCCTTAGCATTAGCCACATTAGCTGAAGGCCTTAAAAATTTTAAGCCTATGCTTTTATTTTTTGTGGTGGCCTTAATTTTAAAGCAAGAGACCTTTTGGGGAAACAGCGTTCCCTTAATTGAAAAGGCGGATGATGTTTTTTTTTTTTTTTCTTATAGTGGATAATTTTTTGGGCTGTTTTCTTTTTTCTTTTTCTTTCTTATAGTGGATAATTTCTCGGACTGTTCTCTTTTTTTCTTATAGTGGATAATTTTTGGGGCCAGAAGATAATTTTTTGGGCTGTTCTCTTTTTTTTCTTGTATGTATAATTTTTTGGGCTGTTGCACCTCTGGGCCACCGCAGAAAACAGCTGCAAGTAGAGAAATGATGCAAATTCACAAACTCAAACATAAGTCTAAATAAGGTACAAATAGAAGAATGTGGTGCAAATGAAAAAACCCACTGCAAGAAACAAAAACAAATGCATAATCATCCAATGCAGTAGAAATAGAGGAACGATGCAAAGCACAAAATGATGCAAACCAAGCAAACATCTGCAAATGAAAAACACTGCATAACCAGTCACTCCAACAGAAGTGCTCCAAACCTGCAGGGGGCGCCCAGTGGAGAAACACACAGGATGTGTGAGGAGCAGGACAAGCAAAGAGGACTGAAATAAAAGAAAAATGATCTTTTTTTTTGATTGCCACTTATTGTGTTTTGCTCTCAAGTCTCTTTTTTGGCTGCAAATCTATTCTATTTGATTGATTAATAATGAAACAAATGTGTCTCCATAGGATTGGGGGGGGGGGGGGGGGGCTTATTTCAGGAAAATTTTCAGATTCAACCTTAACCCATAGTTTGTAAATGCTCCAATGTCTTGGGAATACAAAAATGTGAAAAAATTTCAAATCAAGCCCCTACCCCCAAAATTACTTTTTCAACCCTGAAAACATGTTTTTTTTGGTCAACTTTCAAACCTTCTTCACTTTTGATAAAGTACAGTGTGTCAATCTGCTCATGCTGGACCCTTCAATGTTTTTTTGTGACACATGTCATGTCTTCAGAGTGCTTTGGACTACCAAAGGTGTAGTGTCAAGGTCCAATTATAGGTCAAAGGTCACCCAAATGGTCCAACATGCATATTTGATGGAATTCAGCTGTTCATGTGGGTTCTTCTAAATCTTGGGCTCAGGTTCTCTCCTCAGAACACATCTACTGACCACAAACAACTGACATTCAATAAAACACATTAAAGGTGGGGTCTGAGATGTTTTTCTGGAGCATTTTTTTTTTTTTATTATATTCCTTAAAATCCCCTTCACACCCCAATTACAACTAATTAATCAAATGCTCTAACACAAAACTTAAAAAATCAGTCACCTGTGGAACGGACAGGACTGAAAAAACACCATCCAATCATTTTGAGCGCCCACGCGAAATGATTGAACGGTGATATGTCTATCAAACTCAACTGCCATTGGCCCCTCCCCCTTTCCCCCCTCGGCGCATACCCCTCTTTGAGTAGGAATCAAGTGTTCCCAGAGGCTGGAAGCACTTGTACAGGAAGCGAAGCCAGAACCTGGATATATTGGTTCTGTTAGGATGGAAAGTTCACCAGCAAACTGTTTAGTCACAAACATAAACCAGTAGGAAATGGATCATTAGTGCCATCGGTCTGAACTGGGACTGTTCTGGAAGAGTGGGGGGGTTAGAGGAGACTGAAGGAGGTATGCATGGATACACCAGCTGGAGGCTCAGCTGGTGCTGTAGCTATGGCAGGCCTGCCGTACGTAGCCGGCGCGGGAGCCTCAGTCTGTGTAGGAGACGGAGCTGTGGCCGGACCGGACCGGACCGGATACAGCGTTGGAGTAAAGCCGGGGACGGAGCAGAGACTCACAGCTAATTGTTGCTGTGCAGCGCAAGCATTGCATGTGCCACTACTCTGGAGGCGTGGCTTCAGAGGGACGTATGAAGAAAGGGGTTTAGACTTATGAAGTGAGTATTTTCAAAATGTAGCTAGCTTGAACCGTTTTTCTAAGATCTCAGACTCACCTTTAAACATAACTATTTACTCATGTATTCTCCATATACACATCAAAAAGAACAGACGGTAGTTTCACATGACTGACATGTACATGTATGTGTTCTGTTGGTGCAGAGGATAGACCTGGAGCCACAGACAGAAGGTCCTGGGTTCAATTCCAACACCAGTCCATGGGGGTGGGGCCTTTCTGTGGAGTTCACATGTTCTCCTCGTGTCTGCGTGGGTTCTCTCTGGTACTCTGGCTCCTCCCACCATCCAAACACATGCTCTGATAGGTTAAGTGGTTAATGTAAATCCCCCATAGGTGTGAATGTGACAGTGGTTGTTTGTCTCTATATGTTCAGTCTGTGATGAACTGGTCACATGTCCAGGGTGAACCCCGCCTTCGCCCATATGTAGTTGGGATAGGCTCCAAGTGACCTAGTGAGGATAAAGTGGGATGAATTTGCAAAGGGAAAGTAAGGGCATCAAACTCAAAAATAATATCTTAAAAATCTATAAATAATGACAACACCATTTTTTTCTCTTTGATTTAATGCAAAAAACATTAAATTATGAAAATGTTTACATTAACAAACTGTCCTTGTGATTAACCTGAACAAATATGAACAACCTGAAATGTCTGAAGAAAATTCAGTGGAATTTTAACAATATTCTGCCTGTTACTAAATGTTTAGTGTCTTTGTAGATCTGACCTGTAATGCATATGTATAAATGATAAGTGGAGGCAGAATACTGATAAAATTGTACTTATATTTCTTAACAAATTCCATTTTTTTCAGGTTATTCACATCTTTTTTGTTTGGATAGTTTGTAAATGTCAATATTGGCATAAGTGAATGCTATTTTTTGTACGAAAACAATTTGGAGTTGTCATTATTTATTGTCTAACATGCTATTATTGTACTGGTCTGGCCCACTGCAGATTAAATTGGGCTGAATGTGGCCCCGGAAGAAAATGAGTTTGCCATCCCTATCCTAATAGAAAGAAGGGAATATATACGCACAGTACACAACAGCATAAAAACTAACACATCTAGAACCCATAGATCCCCTCAGGTCAACATGCTAGTCCAAATATAAAACTATATTATGACATTTTTCATTATTGTTGTGTATCCCAGACCCCTGATCTACGAGATGTGGATCATTAAATATGATGGAAGCAGACCTAAAATACATTTTTCAATAAAAGAATACCAGTGCTTCAGTATTAACTCCAAAGAAGAAAAACAAAAAATGGGATAAGTCCAAGGCATCATGGAGTTATGAAACAGGTACAGATGTCTCATTTTCTTTTGGACCACTTCAATTACAATATGCTTCATGAAATGTTCTGCTCAGTCATGCCCTGAACCTTTGATAGTATTGTGCTTCAACATGATGGACTATGACCATTGTGTGTCCAGAGCCTCTGTTTACAATAAAAAAGAAAAAAAAAAGAAATAAATTGGAATGTTCTAACCATGTTTCTTAACTGCACAGAACACAATGATGGAGCAAAAATGGGATCAGTCGTCCATCTACTCAACCATTAAAGCTATATTTAGTAACATCAGTGCATTTTCTGGTTACATATCCATTCATCTATCCATCCATCCATCTCCTCAGCTACCCCTGATTCAATCATCCATCCTTTCATCAGCCCACTCAATCATCCATCATTACTTCCATCTGCAGTCGGTTCTGAAAACTAATCAGAACGGAGCGGTCTCATGTTCAGCTGCAGAGCCGCTGGAAGTGTTGGTCAGTGGAGCTTTTCCCTGCAAAACACCCTGCTAGAAATAAGACCAATATTCCTAAATCTGGTCAACTGGATTATACTGAGCACAAAATCTGCCAATGGGGTAAGAAAAGCAATAATCTATAACTAAAACAAGCGAAAAAAGTCTATTAACCCTCCGGTATCTGGGTGTGCCTTTTAGGCACACTTTGCACTTTGTGTAAAAAAACTTCATATTATTTTGCACAATTTAAATAAGGTTAGAATTCAAAAGTTGTTCATTTGTGCAGGATCTTTAAAATTCTGTCCACCAACTCAAATGTGCACATTGTAAACAAAAGAAAATGACCAGACTAGCATCTGTCTGCACAGTGTGCATAAAACGCACTGTTTCTAACATTAGAACCACTGTTTTTGATCCAAAGCCTTTAAGGCATAAATCCTGCTTTTACTGAGATCTGGGCTTCATTTGAGAGGGGAGGGGCTAAATTAATTTATTAATGTTGTTAATGTTGCTGTTAATCATTGACATATGCCAGGCTGCAAAAATCAAATAATATGTGATCCAGTTTTTATGTCGTATTTTTTTGCATCAAAAAATGTAGTGACATCATGATGAAAAGAGATCATTTAAAGGGTTAAAAAAATTTAAATCAATGATTATTTGATCTGTATGATTAGGGCTTACCTTAATTTACAAAAATAAAATCAAATTAGAGCAAAAAAATAAATCAATATATAATATTTAATAGTTTGATTTATAGGTGTGCATTTTACGCACACTTGGTGACAGATGCTAGTATTTTTGAACATTTGACCTAGCGCCAAAAATAATAATGCAAATTAACCAGTGTTGGAGTTAATCACTGACATATGCCAGGATGATATAATCAAATAATTTAATTTAATTCAAATTAACAATTCTTAATTTACTGATTTATTTCTAATATGGATATGATACAAGCTTCCTGATTACTACTATTTGACTTCTTTGCACAACATAATATAGAAATGAAAATTCAAGGAAGCATAAAATAATGATACATGTAAAAGAAAAGAAAGAAAAAAAAGTCATATTCGAAAAGGAGTGAGAAGAAGCAGAGCTTATATTAGCTCTGACCCCTGTGTCTAAACCAACAATATGTACATATATACATACATACATATACACCCATATATGTACACATCTATCCATCTATACATATATATATATATATATATATATATATATACACACACACACACACATATATACACACATACATAATTATATATACATACATATACATACATACATGTACACATGCATACATATACACATCCACATATATCATATACACATACACCTACATATACATACATACCCATGTATGCATGTATGCACATATACATACCCATGCTCATACACTTACATATACGTATACAAATTCATATATACACTGTTCCAGACATACACATATACATTCCCATAGGCTTCTCTGCCTCTAACCCCTATGCCATATCAATAGGTAAAGGAAAAGAGTCAGAAATGATAATTATCAATTATAACTGCTGAACAAAATATTTTTGTACATTTTCTTAAACTGGATAATATTTGGACTTTGCCTGAGTTCCTCACTCAGATTGTTGCATAGCTTAACACCAGAAATTGATAAACAAAAGCTTTTTAAGGTTGTTTTTCTATTTACATGAAAAATAAGGAAACCGTTCTAGAAATAAGGCTTTTTTCACTTTCTTAGAAATCCTTTTTGCAGCGTGCCAGGCACAAACAGTACACAGTCAGTGTCGAAATAGTGAGGAAGCAGATAACACAGCGCAGGAAATGGATAAGCACTGCAAATTAATCAGAGGAAACAAAGGAGTCGCTGCCTTTTATCTGTGGTGCAGATACTCTATTAGCGCCGTCGTAATGTGTGATGGTGGCCGTCGTCACCGGTTGGTACAGCGCAGCGTGTCCTCTACTCTATTCCAGCCTGGTGCTGTCAAAGTCTGGGACCTACGCACAGAGCTGATGGAACAAATGAGACTGTTATGGCTGTAACTTACAGTAATATGTGTCAGCCGGATGTACTGATAGTACGGTGTGTCTAGGAGTTTATGGTAATACCGGAGGAGCGGCGTCACCTGTACATAGGAGCTGGGGTGGTGTTCGAGAACAGGAGGTGCACCAACATGAAGACACTCACTCGTCCTCTTTCCGTTTGGCATGTAAACAAACAGAAAAAAAAAATCCGATCCGTGTTGATGATGTAACACTTTAGACATATTTGTTTACTTATTTGTGTGGGTTGTACTGTCGTCACTTCTCATGCAGTATCATGAAAGTATTATTAACCCTTTAACCCCTGACATGTCTGTGGTGAGCTTTTAAACGTATGATTTATTTTAAATATTCATAAAAATTTAACCATTTCCTTAACCCTCTGGTATCCAGGTGTGCCCTTTCAGCACACTTTGCACTTTGTTTTAAAAAACTTCATATTATTTTTCACAATTTAAATAAGGTTAGAATTCAAAAGTTGTTCATTTTTGCATGATCTTTAAAATTCTGTCCACCAACTCAAATGTGCACATTGTAAACAAAAGAAAATGACCAGACTAGCATCTGTCTGCCAAGTGTGCCTAAAACGCACTGTTTCTAACATTTGATCTGTATGATTAGGACTGAGCTGGATTTACAAAAATAAAATCAAATTAGAGCAGAAAAATAAATGAATATATAATATTTAATAGTTTGATTTATAGGTGTGCATTTTACGCACACTTGGTGACAGATGCTAGTATTTTTGAACATTTGACCTAGCGCCAAAAATAATAATGCAAATTAACCAGTGTTGGAGTTAATCACTGACATATGACAGGATGAAAAAATCTAATAATATGTGACCCACTTTTTATATAGTATATTGAAAAAAACTATTTTTTTGTGTTTTTGCATTTAAAAAAATGGTTTGTTTACAATACAAACACAGCATTTAAAGGGTTAAAAAATGTGACAATTATTGAGTATTTAGTATTTTTATTTATGGCTCAAGTTGATGAAACAGAAAAAGAATTAAAAACAAACTGTATGAAAATTTTTTTGACATTATTCCACAAGTGTGTGAAAAAGGCCCACTTGGTGCTTAGTAAGGGCCTTGGAGGACGGGATACCAGAGGGTTAACAGAAAAAACTTCTAATGGTGCTGATAGAATAGAGCTTGTTCTTTCCATCGACATCTGAGCATGCTCAGTTCACCCCCCACACCCTGTGGAATGGGGGGTAAAATACAGAGCAGTGAGTGAGACCGACTCACTGTAGAAATAGACAGGTTTTTTTTTTCTTTTTCTTTTCTTTTTTTTTTTTTACACTGTTTTCCTTGTGGTTTTTTTTTTTTTTACTGTTTTACTGTTGTTTCTAGTATTGTGGTGATTTTCCTTTTTTTTTTCTCCTCAGTTTTAGAACTGCTTAATGGAGTTCAGCCTGGTGTCAAAAAGCAGCTGGACTGATTTAAAAAAAAAAAAAAAAAAAAACAAAGTCCAAAAGAGAGAGTCCAAAACAAAAACGACTGGACCCAAATTCAAATCCTTGTTGTTGTTCAGTGTGTTCCAGTTCACAGTTCATGTTCAACATCCTAAATCTCCTATAGAGGGTCTGCATGTGACGTCAGCACTAGCAGAAGTCACCGTGGCTCCGCCCACTGAGTGTCAGACAGAGGCAGATGAGCAGCGGCTTTGTCTTGAACACTGTGAAAACTTTAGAACAATCTAAAAAATGGGGCGGAGCTGTTGTGTCACTGATCGCACAAATAGGTTCAAAAGCACTGGGAGCTCTGGTTTTAGCGGAGACCTAAAGCCACAGACAGAAGAAGCAGATGGATCGCTGCAATTCAGAGAAAGAACTGGAATCCAGACAACCAAACCTGGATCTGTGTCAGCTAACGGTCATTTCTGCTGTGTTCTGGTGTAAACTCATCCCTTAAATTCCATCTGGTTTTGGCTAACGTTCCTTCTTAGTAAAGCTCTTCATGTTAGCATCTGTCATTTAGTTCTATGTTTCAGAACTGAATCGTTTGTGTCTTCAGTTGTGTGATTGTGAACCTTGTGCTCTACATGATTTGTAAACTAGCTTAAACTGAGGCTAACCTAGTTTTCCAGATCAGGGGCTCCTCTAGCACACAGCTGTTGGATCTGTGTTGGATCCAGTATTTGATGTGAACTCTCCTTAAATCTCCACAGTACCAGTAGATCATCCACTCACTTGGGTCAGTACTAAGGGTTCAACTCCAGTAAATCAGTAGTGAACTGTGAGCACTACTGCTGGGCCTTTACCGCCCAAATCCCCGCCAACAAACTCCGTCTGCACTGACACAAAACCTCCAAAACAATAGTATGTTGAATGAAAGCACTCACCAGCTGGAATCCTCTAATGAACCAGGACCAGGATGGACACAACTCTGGGTCTGTTGGATGCTTTCAGCCTTTGCATTGGGGATTTTCCCGGCGTTGAACTCAGGTTCATGTAAATGTCAGGATAGGTGATTTCTGTCCCAGATCAGTGTTGGTAGAACACTGGTTGTTTGGTAGCTTGGATGGATCCATGTCCAGTCCAGTTGGCTTTAATTCCATCTGATATTCCACAGTTTTCTGCTCTGGCTGGAGTTACTGTGATACTCCGCCATGTTGAGCCGCTTTGTTTTTGCCGCTCAGTCTGACTGAGAGGGGCGTGGCCTGGGGGGAAGTGACGGATGTGCATTCACTCTGTACATGAAAGGGTTAAAGACCTGCTGATGACACTAAACACTTTCATATGTTCGTCATGGGCAGGTGCTCTAAAAACCAACAGAAATCCAAACCAGTGGAACGAAGTAGGAAATAGACTCTGGAGACAGTCTGTTCACATATGACTCTGCCTGAGGAAGTCTGGGCATTAAACATGAAGAGATCTGATGAACTTAACTTCAGCTGACACACTTCCACACCACGGAATATAATCTATTATTAGGGGATAAAAGTGAGAGAAAAAGCACTGGTTCCTTCATCGTTTCCTATATCTGTGCTGACATAAATGCGTCACCGCTCCATGGGAGACTCTTCAGTCTGTCCTGGGAAGGAGATTAACGCAGCTTTATAATTCGATTACAGTAATTTTATGAGTCTGTCAACGAACGGCAGCTGGAGCAGTGACGGAGGCTGCTCTCAGATCTGCCTTTAATTTGGGCTCCTGTCTGAAAAAAGACCAGAATGAGTCACACAGGACGACTCAAAGACCTGCTGCTTTTCATGAGGCGGCCTCTGGGGTCGGACCACGGCTCCTTCTGTGACACTTAAACACATTCACACTGTAGATTCCATGACAAATACCCACAGCTTAATGAAAAAAGAGACAAATGCCCACAGTTTGTAATATGGCATTATTCCAATGGGGGAACTACATGAAGCATGCAAATACTGCAGATATTCGAAGTACATACTGTATGTACTGCAGATTTCTACATATGGAATCAGTATTCAGCTGTTAAGCATCAGTAGTCCAGATAGTTATGTCATAGTAACATTATTGATACAGGATCTGAATGAAGCCTTTATGATGTATGAATACATGAAAATAATGCAAAAGGACAGTTGAATTTGGATTTCTTTTTCTGGAGAATATTTTATGAAGACTCAGGTGGTACATGTACACACACACATATATAGACATATATACACACACACACACATTTATATATATATGTATTTATAGGTAATTTGATTGTTTTAATACATGAAAATATTCCTTATTAAACATTAAGAAGTCAAAAAATATGCAAAATCTCATGTAAAGTTAGGGCAAAAAACTGTATTTTAATTATGGAAAATTACCGTATTTTTATGAAATGGTTATTTTCCGTTATTTAGAGGGTTTTTTTTTGTTTGTTTGTTTTTTACAGTGTAGATGCTTGTTTTTATGTTCAGTCATTGATATCCTTGCTGAAAAAGTCCGTTTTTCTCAGTAAAGTAAATATAAGGGAAAAAAATACCTGATTTACAGAAAATGCAAAATACAGAGGATAATAGTGTAACAAATGGTAATAAATCATTTAAGAAAGGTTACATAGAGAAAAAAATCGTTTGTAAACTGCCACCAAAGTAGCCCTGGGACTGTATGGGTTAAAAACACTCTGTGGTTACCATGGGCCTGTGAAAATGAACCCATGAGCGCTTTGTCCCCATTATGCAAAGCCATTATCAAAACTGTGCCAAGTGTCACAGCCACGACGATCCTCCATGTGAAATGAGTTTATAGGCATATGAACGCTGAGAGCACAAACTGTAGAAGCTGTGTGTGTGTGTTTGTGTGTGTGTGTGTGTTGAACAGATAGACAGCAGTGTTAATGCAGGGCACTGGGCTGCACACACCTGGGATGACTTCCACTGGTTTAATGCACAAAGCAAAAAAAGACAAATAAGAAAATCCAACCTGTTATTAATGAAACCACGTGTCGATTTTCATGCAGACAACAGGACGTGTCCTTGCAAATGTTTAGAAAGTACAGGTTTCCCTACCAACGCCTGAGTGGACTTCACATCCTACAGGTCAGATAGTCATCACAGGGCTGAGCAGGAGTCCACTCAAACATCTGAGGGGACGGACGGGACATTATTCAGAATCACCATTCACACACACACACACACATACGTGAAATGCATTCACACACACACATATGAAATGCTTTCAAACACATGTGAAAACACACACACACACGTGAAATGCATTCACACACCCACACACACACACACACACACACACACACACCCTCACACACGTGAAATGCATTCACACATACACACGTGAAATGCATTCACACACACATATGAAATGTTTTCAAACACATGTGAAAACACATGTGAAATGCATTCACACACCCACACACGCATATGAAATGCATTCACACACGCATATAAAATGCATTCACACACACATATGAAATGGATTCACACACACATATGAAATGCATTCACACACACATATGAAATGCAAACACACATATGTGAAATGCATTCACACACACACATGAAATGCATTCACATACAAATGGAATGCATTCACACACACACATGAAATGCCTTCACATACATATGAAATGCATTCACACACACACACACACACACACACACACACACACACACACACACATATGAAATGCCTTCACACACACATATGAAATGCATTGACACTGTGTCCTAGTGTTCTTCTTGTGTTGCCCCTCCCTTTTGTGTGTGTGTGTGTGTTGTTTGTTCTTTCCCTGTCTTGTCTGTGTGTTGTCTGGAGCTGTGGGCGGAGCCACAGTTCACCCTTCATCTACACACCTTCACATCTGCGATCGAACCACCTGCCTCCAGTCAACCACTTCACCCTCTGTGTTTAAGCCCAGTCTTCAGCTCTACTCGTCTCCAGATTGTCAGCTACCCTTCAGTGGTAGTACCTGTACTGTGCCTCTGTAGTTTTTTTTACTTTGTTACTTTCCTGTTTTTTGTTCATCTGGTTGCGCTCTTTTTCCCAGTTCCTGCCTTTTCCTGCTTCCTCCCTGGACTCGACAGCCACCTTCATCCTGCTCCAGCTCAAGCCCGTTTTTGAACAGTCATTAAAGATTTTTGTCATTTTTACAAGTTCATCCCCAGATAGCAAAACCATTATGGCTTAAATCTGGCCCAAAACTGGCAGGCCATTTGGCAAAGTTCTGGGTGGATGTATGGGCCCTAAATGGCCCAAAATAGGCAAGCCAAAATCAAACCAGAAGGAAGCCAAAATTCACCCAAAACTAACCGCGGACTTCCAAAATATAGCCATAATTGTCCCAGAAAAGCCCCAAATCCTCATAATCCAGCCAAAAAGTAGCCAAAACATGCCATACCATCCCTATACTGGATCCCGCTCTTTGCCCAGTCTTTTGGTTA
The DNA here is from genome assembly GCF_902148855.1 of Sphaeramia orbicularis. Lineage (NCBI taxonomy): Eukaryota > Metazoa > Chordata > Actinopteri > Kurtiformes > Apogonidae > Sphaeramia > Sphaeramia orbicularis. The sequence goes on from NC_043975.1 coordinate 49,830,378, forward strand.
ACCACACATACACCAGAACTCTGACATATACTGCTGGTGCCTCCAGACCTTTTATGGAGAACCTAAATCACACCACAGTTAAGCTTAAAGGTTTTCAGAATGCCAGAAGAAAGACAAAAATGCCAAATGTATGCCATAATACTGCCAAAACATTTCCTATCTGGCTCTCTTGTCCGTTTGTCTGCATCGCTGGTCCATCTCTCACCAAACTTATGACACACACGCATGTGAAAACACACACACGTGAAATGCATTCACACAACACATGTGAAATACTTTCTCAAACATACATTTTTACTTCAGTCAGAAGGCATTTGACTTGAACTGGAAGGCGGAGAAGCGGGAACCAGGAGATTCAACTGTTGCCCAGCTCCTACTGACGTCAGCGAACAGTTTATCTGAAGCAGCGGTGTTGCTTCATAGTTTGTTCACTTCTGCACAGACTCTGACAGTTCTGGCAAATGTGTTTATGGACAGCCAGCAACCGATGACTACGACACAGTCTTTGATGTTATCGGCTGTTCAGGACTGATCACTTCTGGTTAAAGCCAAATGCCTTCCGGTTGAAGTAAAAGATGTTTGTGTGTGCGTTTTCATATGTGTGTGTGTGTGTGTGTGTGTGTGTGTAGTAATTCTGAATAATGTCCCACTCGACCCCTCATACGTACAACTGAAGGAACATCAGCAAATAGTCTTTTTTTCTTTTTGCAGTGAATAACCACAAAACATAAAAACATAAACTCTTCCATGACACCAGCAGCTTTAACCACATGTAGTTTAACCCTCTAACCCAGGGGTGTCAAACATGTGTCCCGGGGGCCAAATGCGGCCCACCTATGGGTCTACTTCGGCCCCTGGGATGTTTTTGCCAAGTGCAAAAATTCCACAGTCTTGAATTGAATTAAGCAAAAACAAATTTAGCTTGAATTAAGGAAAAAATCTTGAATTAAGCCAAAAAAAACCCAAAATCTTCAATTAAGTAAAAAAAAAAGTTGAATTAAGCCAAAAAGTGTCAAATTTAGCAAAAAATCTTAAATTAAGCCAAAAAAATCTGTAATTAAGTAAAAAAGAAATATTCAATTAAGCCAAAAAAATCTATAATTTAGCAAAAAATCTTGAATTTAGCCAAAAAAACCCAAAACTCTTCAATTAAGCCAAACAAAATCTCAAATTTAGCAAAAAATCTTGAATTAAGACAAAAAAGATCTTAAACTAAGTAAAAAAAAAAAAAAAAAAATTAAGCCCAAAAAAATATCTTGAATTAAGTTAAAAAAAAAAAAAAAATCTTGAATTAAGCAAAAAAAAAAAAAAAAAAAAAACCTCGAATGAAGTTTAAAGAAAATCTTGAATTAAGCCAAAAGAAATCTTCAATTAAGTAAAAAAAATCTTCAATTAAGCCAAAAAAGTCTCAAATTTAGCCCCTGGAAGAAAATGAGTTTGACATCCCTGTGTTAGAGCATTTGTCCAATCCAGAACCATGGAGAGAGAGAGAGAGAGAGAGTTGCGACACGCTTTGATTTCACCACTGTGGTGATCACATGGTTCATGTAAGCCTCAATAGTTCCAAAACAAACTCCCCGCTGTCTTGTTCTTCTATGGGACAGACAGCAGCGAGTAAGTTATTGTGTGGTAAATATCCAAATGATGAATATGATATGTAAGGATGGGAATCGATAAGAATTTCACGATTCCGACTCCATTATTGATTTTGCTTATCGATCTGATTCCTTATCCATACAAGCACTGGGTAAATGCATGGAGCAAATATCTGAATGGATGGGCCATAATTTTCTTCAGTTAAACAGAAGAAACTGAGGTAGTCGGTTATGGACCCAAGGAGGAACGTCTTAAAATCAGCATGCAGCTCCAGTCACTTCAGTTCAAAACCTCACACCAGGCCAGGAACCTGGGTGTTGTCATGGATACAGACCTGAATTTTAAAAAACACATATAAACAATCACAAAGTCAGCTACTATCACCTCAAGAACATTTCTAGGATTAAAGGACTGATGTCGCAGCAGGACCTGGAAAAACTAGTCTATGCATTTATCTTTAGTCGAGTTGACTACTGTAACAGTATCTTCTCTGGTCTGACTAAAAAGTCTATCAGACAACTGCAGCTGATCCAGAATGTCCTCACTAAGACCAAGAGAGTGGACCACATCAGTCCAGTTCTCAGGTCTCTACACTGGACCACATCAGTCCAGTTCTCAGGTCTCTACACTAGACCACATCAGTCCAGTTCTCAGGTCTCTACACTGGACCACATCAGTCCAGTTCTCAGGTCTCTACACTGGACCACATCAGTCCAGTTCTCAGGTCTCTACACTGGACCACATCAGTCCAGTTCTCAGGTCTCTACACTGGACCACATCAGTCCAGTTCTCAGGTCTCTACACTGGCTCCCGGTCTCTCAGAGAATAGACTTCCAAATTTTCTTACTAGCATATAAAGCACTGAATGGTTTAGGCCCAAAATCCATCAGAGACCTTCTAGTCCAGTCTGAACCATCCAGTCCACTCAGGTGGTCTGGTGCAGGTCTGCTCTGGGTTCCAAAAGTCAGAACTAAACCTGGAGAATCAGCGTTCAGTTTCTATGCTCCGTAGATCTGGAACAAACTACCAGAAAATATCAGGTCTGAGATCTGAGTTCTTTTAAGTCCAGGTTCCAGACTCACCTGTTCACTGCTGCCGCTGACTAAAAGGCTTTTGACTTTTAAATTTTATATTCTCTTTTGAAACTCTGCACTGCAACTCTTACTTTAATGTGTGTGTTTTTATTTTATTTTATTTATTTATTTTTTTAAATTTTATGTCTTGTTTTCTTACTTGCTGTTTTTAATCACCTTTTAAAGCTATGCCTACCGATGTGGCATTTCTCACAGCACTTGTAAAAGTTTGAACATGAACAACCCGCCTCCCTCCAAAGCCCCGCCCCCTTCCCTCTCCCTGAGCTCTGAGGCTCCTCCTCCTCTCATCTGATGCGCGATGGAAACGGAGGAGGAAGCAGAGGTGGAGGTCTGGTCCATTTTGGCGTGTCCGCGGACCCCTCCCTCAGTAATCAGATGCATCATCCACCTGCCGCGGGCTCACGGCTCCTGTTCCATCAGTAGACCTGGTCTGTGCAGTACTGGGTCAGGGTCTTCACTGCAGTGCCCAGGGGATGGGCGCGCACTGTGAACGCGCAGCCTCCGCGAATTTTCCGTGGACATAGTCCATACAATTATCATCCTACATCATCTTACATGTGTGACACCAGGTACATGTACCTGTATGAGTCCCACCGTCAGAAAAGCTGAGCTTTATGCAGACCTGTTCAGTCCAGTACAGCTGACTTCTGGACTTTTATCTCCATCCTTCATTCATCAGACTCCTGTTTGTGCCCCTCAGTTGTCGTTTCTGTTCATAAATCCGTTTTTTTCCCTTCCACATGTGCATGTCAGTTCTATCCAAACACATCCTAGACAGTAGACTGTGGTCAGTGGTCAGTAGACTGTGGTCAGTGGTCAGTAGACTGTGGTCAGTGGTCAGTAGACTGTGGTCAGTGACAGGAGAAGCAGCGCCAGTGAAGTGTCAGATTCAGAGGGACACATATCAGATGTGAGACGGAGATAATGGATCGGATGCTGGACGGCCGTAATGGATGATTGACAGGAGGCTCAGTCAGGTTCGGCCAATTATTTTATTCGGACCGACTAAAATGATTGGTCAGACTTTTATTAGAAATATATGAGAATTAAACATTTTTGAGTTTCAATACCTGGCGGATTTCTTTTCCATTTTAGTTTGACACACGCTTATTAGGAGCATTTTAAGATGACAAAAGAAAAGTGTAAAAATGCCACATCATACGGTAGAGCTTTAATGTTTTAAATGCGTTTCCTTTTCCCTGTTGTTGTATTTCAATGTCCTGTGTGAAGCACCTTGAATTGCCTTGTTGGTGAAATGTGCGATACAAATAAACTTGCCTCACCTTGCCTTATCGATTCTCTTATTGATTCTCTTATCAATTCTCATTGGGTGAGGGATAAAATAATAAAAACAGGTATGTTTGCATTAACTGTCTTATATTTCCATCTCTGCACAGAAAATATACATTAGTGCCACCTACTGTTGGGGAGTGTGAATAGACGGGGTTCAGCTCCATAAAAAATAGAGTGCATTATTGCTTCATTAACATTATTTTTACCCAGACAAAGGCCCACGACCCACTGAAAACAGAGTTACAACCCACTTTTGGATTGCGACCCACCAGTTGAGAAACACTGCTCAAGGTATATATATATATATATATATATATATATATATATATATATATATATATATATATATATATTTATATATGGGATGTAATGATAACCGGTATAATGATAAACCGCAGTAAAATTTCCGACGGTTAGTATTACCGTTTCAATTCTAATTATTATGATATCCGTGTTTAATTACCACACCTAGAAAACTCACGGTACTGTTCATTTCCTGAAGAAGCAGCGGCACTCCAGGTGTGTGTGTGCAGTTTGTAATGTTTGGCCTCTGGAAACATGGTGGAAGGAACCTGCACGGACAGAGCAACAGAGATTCAGGGATAGTGGCTCCTGCACGGACCCGGTCCATCCTAGCAAGCGAACGCACAGACCCGGTCCTCACTAGTTGGAACCCCAACATTGAAACCGTCTGAATATAGATACTCAGGACAAACTCCTGTCAGTTCAAATGAGCCCAAATGAGTGAGCTTCAACTGTACAAAGACACATGATGTGTGTAAAAACCAAAGGAACTGAAGGACATTCAACAGGAAATCCACTGACTGACCTCCAGAGGAACTGGACCAGAGGACACTGACCAGGACTGAACCACTGACCAGGACTGAACCACTGACTGTATATGTGTGTACAATAGTGTATATGTGTGTACAATAGTATATATGTGTGTACAATAGTGTACATGTGTGTACAATAGTGTATATGTGTGTACAATAGTGTACATGTGTGTACAATAGTGTATATGTGTGTACAATAGTGTACATGTGTGAACAATAGTGTATATGTGTGTACAATAGTGTATATGTGTGTGTACAATAGTGTACATGTGTGTACAATAGTGTATATGTGTGTACAATATTGTATATGTGTGTACAATAGTGTACATGTGTGTACAATAGTGTATATGTGTGTACAATAGTGTATATGTGTGTACAATATTGTATATGTGTGTACAATAGTGTATATGTGTGTACAATAGTGTACATGTGTGTACAATAGTGTATATGTGTGTACAATATTGTATATGTGTGTACAATAGTGTATGTGTGTGTACAATAGTGTACATGTGTGTACAATAGTGTATATGTGTGTACAATATTGTATATGTGTGTACAATAGTGTATATGTGTGTACAATAGTGTATATGTGTGTACAATAGTGTACATGTGTGTACAATAGTGTATATGTGTGTACAATATTGTATATGTGTGTACAATAGTGTATATGTGTGTACAATAGTGTACATGTGTGTACAATAGTGTATATGTGTGTACAATAGTGTACATGTGTGTACAATAGTGTATATGTGTGTACAATATTGTATATGTGTGTACAATAGTGTATATGTGTGTACAATAGTGTATATGTGTGTACAATAGTATATATGTGTGTACAATAGTGTATGTGTGTGTACAATAGTGTATATGTGTGTACAATAGTGTATATGTGTGACACTGGGAATGATTTGATCTGAAAATGTTCAAACAAACTCCACTCTGACCTGTCCAACTCCTTTTTTTCACACTCAAAAACACCTCAGGAATCAATAGGAGAATTGATAAGGAATTGGATTGATAATCAGAACTGATAATGGCACTGATACTGATCAGATCCTCTCAGTTCCAGCCCTGGTGCAGATATCTCTTGTGTCTAGAAGGTGCCAACTTTAATGCACATTTGTATGTTTGTTGTTTACATGTTATTACTTGAATGTTTCTGCAACAGAAAGTACATTGTGCATGTTACTGTATTAGTTTTTTTCAAAATACTACTTGGTTATATTACTTCAGTGTGTGTATCAGTACTTTTTGAACATTTTGAGCACATTTCAACAATACCACGATAATAATGATAACCGTGATAATTTTGGGCACAATAACCGTGATATGACGTTTTCATATCGTTACATCCCTAACAGTGGCGGCTGCTCGTCTTTCAGACAGGGGAAGCTCATTGTCAGCTTACAACAAAAAAAATAAAAAATAAAAAATAAAGAATTAAGAAAATGCTCAGTGTCCTTATCGTACCAGTAGGCGTCTTTTCCAGGACTGGACCAGTGTCCTCTGAATGTCCAGCAGAGCTGGTCTGCTCAGACGGCCTTGGCCCAGTGCATTGTGGGTGTCAGACTTCAGCCTTTTTAAACTACAGATGCTCCTTTAACTGTGACCGAGCCGACAGTCTGACTGATTTAACTATCTACAAAACCATATTAAACTGAACAAGAAATAATTAAATTATGGAACTGAAACAAGAAAACACTGAAATTATGTTAAATTGAAACAAGGAAGTCCAATGAGTGTGTTTTATTTACAGTGCAAGAAATGAACCAGTAATTTCATCGTAGTTTCTCTCTCTCTTTCCCAGCAGAATGTGTGACAGTATTAAACTGAACTGTGTCAGTGAAGGAGCAGATCTGAAAACAGCTGTCAATCAAACGGGATTCAGCCTTTCGACCGATCCTCCAATCAGCACGTGGGATTCTGGCGTCCGGCCCGGCCGAGCTCCGCCCACAGCTCCATTCACCCCCAGAGACGCCCGGCGTCCGGGGGCGGGACAACATCGTGGGTATTTATCCAATTACTGTCCAATTTTGATGCAATGAAAAAAACAGTTCCACTCAGTCCCATTGAAGCCCAGAGACGGACACAGTCTGTGGACACATGGACTGAGCAGAGATGGAGGAGAAAACACAGACACGGGAATGGAGGAGAAGTGAACAACATCGCGTCCGTTGATTTGTGATAAAACTGATTCTGAACGAACTTATCTTTGAGATGAACGTGTTCTAACGCATTTGTTGTCAATGAAATGTCAACACAACCGAACATATTTAACCATTTAATTTTCGTAATTTTAGGGGAAGCCGAGCTTCCACTGCAGTCTATGAGAAATCACCACTGATCCCTAATATATTTATTTATTGATTGATTGATTGATTGAAAAACAAATGGCACAAAAGTTCATGAGACCGACTGTACTTTCCACACAGTGTGGGAGAAATGAAACAGAACAAGAGAGAAAACAGTGTGAAGAGAGGATCTGAGTGAGGTGAACATGTGTCCATACACTATGACCAACACTCCTGGAGTCTGTCAGGTGTCTGAGTCTGGTCTTTCTCTGACTGTCTTTTATATCTTGGTGAACATGTGGAACACGTGGACTTAAAGGTCACAGCATGTCCTCGAGTACAGGTAGATGTGGTGCATTTAGAGGCAGACATATAATTAAAGCCTCAGGTCTTGCATTAAAAGTGGAGAAATGCTGACAAGAAGTCTGTCCCTTTGTTGAAGTCGGGGGGGGGGGGGGTGCATTGGATCATTCCTTGATGTTTCTTTTTTTTTTTTTCTTTTTTCAGGTTAGAACACAGCTGTCAAACATGCGGCCCGGGGGCCAAAATTGTCCCGCCACAGGGTTCAATCCAGCCCATGGGATGAATTTGCAAAGCGCAAAAATTACACTGAAGAGCTGAACAGTCAAGGATGTCGAAGTTGTTTTTGTTCAGGTTCCACATACAGACCAACGTGATCTCAACTAAAATAATAGCATAATAACCTATAAATAATGACTCCAAATTTTCTTAGTTTAATGTGAAAAACATAATATTACATTACATCTACACTAAGGGGCATTAGAAACGCAGCAAAGTACAACATAGAGTAAAATTGCATGCAACTACTTTGTACACAAAACATAATTTGTTGTCAATCACTGGTGAGTATTGAAACAATGGAACCACATTTTTCAGCTCAGGCGCTAAAATCAGGTGGTGGACGCTGCCAATGCCTGATTTTTCAGGAGTGGTTGGATGTGACATTGTTTGAAAACTTTTAATGAGTTCTTTAGATGAATATTGCTCAACTGGCCGAGGCTATAAAAACCCGTTGGAAAAATGCGGCTGTCACAGACGGACAGCACACCACGCTGAGCAGCAAACATGAGGAGCAGACACTGGTACGCTGAGAGCCGGAGTGTCCGAGGAGAGGGGAGAAGGCCTTTTGGTGTTCACACATCCACCACCTCACACCTGCAGACGCTACGCACAGACGGGTGTGACGGCGGACAGACCACGACCCGGCCGACCACATGTTCCACCTATTATAAACAAGCATTTCAGAAAATCAGGACAGTGTAGTGTGTGTGTGTGTGTGTGTGTGTGTGTGTATGCATATATTTGTGTATGGAGGTTTGTTTACATTTACATTGTGTCTGTATTGGTGTATTCAGTGTAAGTTGTGGGTCTGTCTTAGGTGTTGTTTGGGACATATGTGACCATGGTGTTCGTTCAGTGTGTGCTGCTTGTGCCAGGAAGTCTGTATCTGCATGTGGAAACTGTTTTCTTATTCTTGTCTTTCCTCCTCTATCACCTCCTCTCTGCTCCTCTTTCTCCCTGACTTTTTCTCTCCTAATTCTCTCTTATATTTACGCCCCAGTTAATACATGTTACTGACCTGACTTCTTCCCTGGAGTCTCTGTGCTTTATCACCTCACAAGTTTTCCCTGGATCATCACAGGTTTTCCCTGGATCATCACAGGTTTTCCCAGGATCATTACAGGTTTTCCCAGGATCATCACAGCTTTTCCCTGGATCATCACAGGTTTTCCCAGGATCATCACAGGTTTTCCCAGGATCATCACAGGTTTTCCCTGGATCATCACAGGTTTTCCCTGGATCATCACAGGTTTTCCCTAGATCATTACAGGTTTTCCCAGGATCATCACAGCTTTTCCCTGGATCATCACAGGTTTTCCCAGGATCATCACAGGTTTTCCCAGGATCATCACAGGTTTTCCCAGGATCATCACAGGTTTTCCCTGGATCATCACAGGTTTTCCCAGGATCATCACAGGTTTTCCCTGAATCATCACAGGTTTTCCCTGGATCATCACAGGTTTTCCTAATATCATCACAGCTTTTCCCAGGATCATCACAGGTTTTCCCTGGATCATCACAGGTTTTCCTAGGATCATCACAGCTTTTCCCAGGATCATCACAGCTTTTCCCAGGATCATCACAGGTTTTCCCTGGATCATCACAGGTTTTCCCAGGATCATCACAGGTTTTCCTAATATCATCACAGCTTTTCCCAGGATCATCACAGGTTTTCCCTGGATCATCACAGGTTTTCCCTGAATCATCACAGGTTTTCCCTGGATCATCACAGGTTTTCCTAGGATCATCACAGCTTTTCCCAGGATCATCACAGCTTTCCCCAGGATCATCACAGGTTTTCCCTGGATCATCACAGCTTTTCCCAGGATCATCACAGGTTTTCCTAATATCATCACAGCTTTTCCCAGGGTCATCACAGGTTTTCCCAGGATCATCACAGCTTTTCCCAGGATCATCACAGGTTTTCCCTGGATCATCACAGGTTTTCCCAGGATCATCACAGGTTTTCCTAATATCATCACAGCTTTTCCCTGGATCATCACAGGTTTTCCCAGGATCATCACAGGTTTTCCCAGGATCATCACAGGTTTTCCCTGGATCATCACAGGTTTTCCCTGGATCATCACAGGTTTTCCCTAGATCATTACAGGTTTTCCCAGGATCATCACAGCTTTTCCCTGGATCATCACAGGTTTTCCCAGGATCATCACAGGTTTTCCCAGGATCATCACAGGTTTTCCCTGGATCATCACAGGTTTTCCCAGGATCATCACAGGTTTTCCCTGAATCATCACAGGTTTTCCCTGGATCATCACAGGTTTTCCTAATATCATCACAGCTTTTCCCAGGATCATCACAGGTTTTCCCTGGATCATCACAGGTTTTCCTAGGATCATCACAGCTTTTCCCAGGATCATCACAGCTTTTCCCAGGATCATCACAGGTTTTCCCTGGATCATCACAGGTTTTCCCAGGATCATCACAGGTTTTCCTAATATCATCACAGCTTTTCCCAGGATCATCACAGGTTTTCCCTGGATCTTCACAGGTTTTCCCTGAATCATCACAGGTTTTCCCTGGATCATCACAGGTTTTCCTAGGATCATCACAGCTTTTCCCAGGATCATCACAGCTTTCCCCAGGATCATCACAGGTTTTCCCTGGATCATCACAGCTTTTCCCAGGATCATCACAGGTTTTCCTAATATCATCACAGCTTTTCCCAGGGTCATCACAGGTTTTCCCAGGATCATCACAGGTTTTCCCAGGATCATCACAGCTTTTCCCAGGATCATCACAGCTTTTCCCTGGATCATCACAGGTTTTCCCAGGATCATCACAGATTTTCCCAGGATCATCACAGGTTTTCCCTTGATCATCACAGGTTTTCCCAGGATCATCACAGGTTTTCCCTTGATCATCACAGGTTTTCCCTGGATCATCACAGGTTTTCCCAGGATCATCACAGAGTTTCCCAGGATCATCACAGGTTTTCCCAGGATCATCACAAATTTTCCCAGGATCATCACAGGTTTTCCCTTGATCATCACAGGTTTTCCCAGGATCATCACAGGTTTTCCCTTGATCATCACAGCTTTTCCCAGGATCATCATAGGTTTTCCCTGGATCATCTCTGGACCTGCTGCTGTGTTCCTGCCTCTCTCCTCCTTCATCGTCATCACTCACTTCTCCATATAGTTCTGATAGTGTTTATTCTACAGTTCCACAGATGTTCTAGTCCAGTTTTCTGTGCATCAGCTGCATCCATGCGTCTCCCCCTACCTCCCCTCTTCCCCCCCCTCCCCCAGTCTCTCTCTATCTCTATCACTCTCTCTTTTCTCCTTCTTTACTCTCTCTCTTTAACCCCAGCTGGTCCTGTCGCTCGTCCATCCTCCTCAGTCTGGTTCTGCTCCAGGTTTCTGCTGTTAAAGGTCCGTTTTCCTTCCGCTGTCACAGTCAGAAGTGTTTGCTCCTGGAGGATTCTGTTGGTTTCTGTAAATTGGCTTAAAATGTGATTTGATCTGATCTATCTCTCCTTTATGTGAAGCACTTTGTAACATGTTGTTTTAAACAGTACTATATAAATAAAGCTTTACTTACGTATTTTCCCGTGCACAGGATGGGCACCTACGAGTCCTGCACCTGCGTGAGCGTTTTCTGCCAGCGTCTCGTAGCGCTGCAGAGACAGTAGGACGTCACGAAAGACCCATCAGCTCCAGGACAGCGCCACACCGGCTACGAGAGGATGGCATCCGGTCATACTGTGCCAGTGTGGGTTTGGTGCTGACGGACGTCCGTAGGGAAAATATGCGCACAAGGGCACATCGGCGTTATTCCAACAGAATGATACAGAATATGATACAAATTGATGTTGCTCAATAAATTATGAAAAATTCAAATTAATATCACTAAAGCACAATGTTGCGTTTCTATTCCCTCTTAGTGCATAAATAAGTAATGACAACTCCAAATTTTTACCTCCGCCAAGGAGGTTATGTTTTTGCCAGGGTTTGTTTGTTTGTTTGTTTGTTTGTTTGTTTGTTTGTCTGTCCGTTAGTGTGCAACATAACTCAAAAAGTTATGGATAGATTTTGATGAAATTTTCAGGGTTTGTTGGAAATGGGATAAGGAAGAAATGATTACATTTTGGTGGTGATCGGGGGTGGGGGGGCCCACGGGGGGGGCCACTGATCAGCCTTGGCGGAGGTCTGCGCTCTCCGAGTGCTTCTAGTTCTCTTTGTTTTAGTGTAAAAATGAAAATATTAACATTTACAAACTGTCCTTTAACAATAAAATGCGAAAAGCCTGACATTTGAAAAGTGAAATTTTAACATTATTCTTCCTGTTATTAAATATTTTGTGCCTTTGTAGATTCAGTCCATAATATGCATGTATAAATGGTAAGTTGAGGTGTGTTGAGCTGCATTATGTAATAAATTCCAATTATGTAATAAAAGTGCAAAATGTAATAATAAGAATGTCACGTCATCTTCTAATAAAGCTGCATTATGTAATAAACTGACACATTTTGTAATAAACTACCTCAATGCATTATGTAGTAAATTTTTTCACATTATGTAGTAAGTTATTACAATTTGATAAATTTATTACAAAATGCACCTGACACATTTTTATTTTCATCTTTAAACTGTGGTTAAAGTTCTGATTCCATTACCTGTAGCTCCTGTCACTAATTTCTTCTAAATTGCTCTGAAATTATATTAATTTGGATTGTTATCACATAATGAACCATGTTATTAATTAAAAAAAAAAAAAAAAAAGTGTCATTTTGTAATAAATTTCTCAAATTGTAATAACTTACTACATAATGTGAAAAAATTTACTATATAACGCGTTGACGTAGTTTATTACAAAATGCGTCAGTTTATTACATAATGCGGCTTTATTACAAGATGACGTGACATTCCTATTACATTATGAACTTTTATTACATAATGGGAATTTATTACATAATGCGGCTCAACAAGGTGTAATATTGTTAAAATTGCACTTATTTTTCTCAAGAAATTTCTTTTTTTTTTCAGGTTATTCACATCATTTTAATTTGGATGGTTTGCATATGTACATATTTTTATAATTTTATTTTGATTGCACTAAAACAAAGAGGAAACATTTGGAATCCTCATTATTTACAGGTTATTATGCTATTGTTTTACTGGTCCGGCCCACTGGAGATCAGTTTAGCCTAATGTGCCCCCTGAAAGAAAATGAGTTTGACAGCCCTGGGTTAGAACATAAAGCAGGTGTAACAAATATTTTAGCGCTGGAGCACCTTGGACTCATATTAGTGACGTACAACAAACCAATCTACCACACACACACTTTTCCTTTTGTGTTTGTGTTTTGTTTTATTCTGTCTTTTCTTTCAAGGTGGGAAGTAGGGATAATGGCTGATTAGAGTTCATTCATAGAAGCATTTAGGTTAGATTAAAACTGTTGCTCTCTGGATACATTGTATAACGACAACAGTTTACGAACTTCAACTAGAACACTTGGAAATATTGTACATGTTAGATATTACCATGTGTGTATGAAATCCAATAAAAAGATTAATATAAACAAACCAATCTGCCGCCATGGTGATGTGGCACTAGACGAAAGAGTTTAGGTTTGAAGAATGGAAAAGAAAAATGTGTTTGTTTTTGCACAGTTTGTACAGTTTACACTTTAATGTTCTGAGATGTGCAACGGAAACAGGTTAACTGACCCACTGATACTGTTCAAATGTTCATCTTTGTTACCAAAATGAGTTTGTTATTTTAAAAAAAGTAACTTTATTGTCATAGTTGTAAGATAACTGCACATTTCCTATTTTTATTTGGAAAACTATTGTCTCGGAGCAGTCTGGTTGGGTTTATTTGTACTGTTCAAGCAAAAATCTACATTATTTTTAATCTGAACAAAAAATTATTCAAGGAAAAGCAAAAAGTATTGTTACAGTATTGATGTTTCTTTCAATAAGAGTTATAATCACACCGCTGTTAAAATGTTGTTGGTGTTGAGGGGAGGCCTGGAGATTTTTCATCCTCCAAAAGGGGGTCCGACAGAAAAGGCTGAGAAGCAGTGGAGTTAGAGGAGGTGGGACAGACTGCAGTTTGGACTGACAGTCAGACAGATGTGAGCAGACTGAGCAGGACAGTCTTCTGTCAGGTTCCTCATCAACACTTTCCTCTACTACCTCTCAATCCTGTTGAGTTTCAAACTTAAAATCATAAAAAAGTAAAGTAAGAAGAGTAAGACTCAGAGTAACTTACAAAGTTTAAAAGGAAGATGAGGAAGACGATGATCAGCAACAGAAGAAAAATGCAACGACAGAGAGTTCATGACGAAGCACTGAGGCAGAGCTGGAAGGAACCAGGACAGGCTGGAGGAGGTTAGAACAAGGCCTTTGTGGACTGGACTGGACTATCACTGTATTATACTGTACTATACTATACTGTATTGTACTGTACTATTACTGTACTGTACTATACTATACTATTACTATACTATTACTGTACTGTACTATACTATACTGTATTGTACTGTACTATTACTGTACTGTACTATACTATACTATACTATACTATTACTGTACTGTACTATACTATACTATTACTGTACTGTACTATACTATTACTATACTATTACTGTACTATTACTGTACTGTACTATACTATACTATTACTGTACTGTACTATACTATACTATTACTATACTATTACTGTACTATACTATACTATATTATACTATACTATACTATACTATTACTGTACTGTACTGTACTATACTATACTATTACTGTACTATTACTGTACTGTACTGTACTATACTATACTATTACTATACTATTACTGTACTGTACTATACTATACTATTACTGTACTATACCATACTATACTATTACTGTACTGTACTATACTATACTATACTATGCTATTACTATTACTGTACTGTACTGTACTATACTATTACTGTATTATACTATACCATATTGTACTGTACTGTACTGTACTGTACTATACTATACTATACTATTACTATTACTGTACTGTACTGTACTCTACTCTACTGTCCTACCCTATCCTATGGTATCCTATCCTATCTTGTGCTGTACTATACTATACTATACTATACTATACTATACTATACTATACTATACTATACTATACTTAATTTGATATTTGGATCCAGTCAGGTGCATAACTCATCCACAGAACCCACTGCATTCTCATAAAATCGGTCAAATCAAGGCTTACTCTTTAGAAAACTTGTGTGACATAATGCAGCTCATATTTATCTTCTGATTCTTGAGTAACTGACTGTTTTGTGAGGAGTATTTTGCTTTGCAAATAGGTTGGAAAACAATTTCAGAGCTTTTTCTTCTCTTCCCCTTGATAATAGGTTTTTTAGATGAAAATGTTTCTCCTGATGCTCTGCGATCACTGTGATACTCTGGTGACAGGTCAAACATGACGCTGCCTTTTGATACATTTATTGACTTTCTTTTCTTTTTTCTTTGAGCACATTATCGACCAGATTGTATCCTGTATGTCTCCAAGCATAGCTTTAAAGTTAATACCCAATTTCATTTTTCAAGTTTTAAGTCACCTCTGTCATGAGGAGCAGACGTAAGGTGGAAAAACACTATTACACAACAGAAGACATTCTCCATCATGTGTGATTACTGGTGTGAATCATGAGGAGGAAACATTAATGTACATTAGTCTTTAAGAAACCGAGTCTTGGTCATCCTCTTATGTAACACACAGTGATTCACAGACCTGCTGATAAACTCCTACATCTACCTGCTGAATGGCTTCTTATCCCTAATTATGCTGCTCTTCAAAACCACTAATTGCAAAGTTATGAAAGCACCGCCACAAATGTCACACTCAAACACTGTTACAAAGTGCAAAAGAAAACAGAATGCAATGACTAATAAATCTCCCAAACACATATTTTCTTCATGATAGAACATGGAGAACATATCAAGGGCCAGATCAAAGGATTACTTGGGTTTTGATGGTGCAAAACACACTGTAAAAAAATCTGTAATTTAACAGAATTTTCACTGTTTATTTTACAGATTTTTCCTGTATTTTTAAGATACAGGAAAATATCAATGAAATGACAAAAACAGACTGTGATTTTACATGTCAAATGGAAAATAACATGAAAAAATGTAACTGAATAACCAAAAAATGTCCATTTTTTAAAAGAAACTTTTTATTTTTTCACAGACGAATACAGTTAAAATACATTTGCACATGTATCATAATTTCACAAATATTTATTTTCTATTTATGAGATTAAAACTGTTAATTAAAAGTTTAATACTGTAAAAAAAAAAAAAAGAGAGAAAATTACTGACAATTAACTGTAAAAGAAGGTTTTTTGTTTTTTTTTTCTGTACGTTTAACAAGACTTGTTTGTTAATTGACAAATATCTTGTGTAATTACAGGAGGTTTCACAACAAAAATGTTGAATAAATGTATTTTATGTGAATGTATAACATGTATAAGCACTGATAAACTGTCCAAATACAGTTTTTATCAGTGGATTGGACAACTGAGTGTGACTGAAAATTATATACACACACACATATATATATATATATATATATATATATATATATATATATATATATATATATATATATATAGGGAATTGGATTGTTTTAATACATGTAAATATTCTTTATTAAACATTAATTAACTAATTAATTATCAAAAATATGCAAAATCTCATGAAAGTTAGGGCAAAAAACTATATTTTAATTATGGAAAATTACCGTATTTGTAGGAGATGGTTATTTTCCGTTATTTAACAGTATTTTTTCGGCACCCCTGCTACCGGAATAATAATGTTTTTTTACTGGTGTTTTTTTTTTTTTTTACAGTGCAGGAGCAAATGGTAAAAAAAGTTGCATATTAAATCTCAAAAATCCACGTTTTATTCACAATAGAATGTAGAAAAAAATATGACATGTGTAACCTGAGAAAATGTAGCATTTGAATCAGATAAGGTCATTTTGAATTTGGTCCTAACAGGTGTTTGCTGTGTAACATCTCCTCTGCTTTTAACAACAGCATGAACATTTAGGAAATGAGAAAACCTGTAGCTGGAGTTTTGGAAGTGGAATTCTATCCTATTCTTCCTCTCTTTCCTCCTTCCTACCTTTCCTCTTCCAGATACCATCCGTCCACATTTATCTAGTCTGAATGACATCCTGATGTCTCTGCTGTAGATCCAAGTGAGGTGAATCAGGGAGTCTCTGTCATTCATGGCATACGGTTTAATGTCATCCAAACAACATAATCCAGACTATGGGTGGTTTACACATTTGATTTGGGGTTCCCAGAATTCCCTACATTGGAAGTTATATAAACATGAACTACACTGTAAAAAAAAAAAAAAACTCATAAAAAATGGTAATATTCCGGCAGTAGGGGTGCCGAGAAAATACTGTTAAATAACGGAAAATAATCATCTCATAGAAATACGGTAACTTTCCATAATTAAAATACAGTTTTTTGCCCTAACCTTACATGAGATTTTACTAATTGTTTTTGGACTTTTTAATGTTTAATAAAGAATATTTTCATGTATTAAAACAATCCAATTCCCTATAAATATATATATAAATAATTTTCAGTGAGACTCAGTTGTCCAATCCACTGATAAAAACTGTATTTGGACAGTTTATCAGTGCTTATACATGTTATACATTCACAAAAATACATTTATTCAACATTTTTGTTGTGAAACCTCCTGTAATTACACAAGATATTTGTCAATTAACAAACAAGTCTGGTTCAACTGACAGAACAAATACTTCTTTTACGGTTAATTGTCAGCAATTTTATCTTGTTTTATAATTTTTTTTACAGTATTAAACTTTAAATTAACAGTTTAATCTCATAAATAGAAAATAAATATTTGTGAAATTATGATACATTTGCAAATGTATTTTAACTGTTTTTTTCTGTGAAAAAAGAAAAAAAAATTTAAATTGACTTTTTTTTTTGGTTATTCACAGTTACAGTTTATTTCGTGTTATTTTACATTTGACATGTAAAATCAGTCTGTTTTTGTCATTTCATTGATATTTTCCTGTATCTTAAAAATACAGGAAAAATCTGTAAAATAAACAGTGAAAATTCTGTTAAATTACAGATTTTTTTTACAGTGTACCCCATCAGTTTTCTTAACATGTGTACAACTACACCATGAAATGATCTGCTACGTTGAAAGGTCTGGACATACAGAACACCAAAAAGCCCCCATTGCGTTGCTGCTGTTCTGCTCTTCATGTACACCACTGGCTCAGTTTCACCTCCTTTTCGCTGTTTGTCAACAACAAACAAATGTCTCCATTGTTGCTGTCATCAAATTGTGCTGTTTAAACTGTGTCAAGGTGTTTCACAGAGATGATTTTCACCCAGTTTTCTCCAGATGGAAAATAGACATGGAATGATAATACCACAATTTGACAAATAACAGTAATTTATCAAATGAATGATTTCTAAAAGTGTGTCTGACACTGAATGGATTGCTTTATACAACATTGGACAGATGCAGAGGTGGATGTGAGGGATATGTTTGGAGTACAAATGGAATCAAAATCCAATCCTTCACATTGTGAGAAATGCTCGCTGCTGATTTGGATGCAGGCTGAGTGGGTGATGTAAGAGGCCGGAGGCAATCGCACTGAAATGAAAAGTACTATATTTTGCTGTTTTGGAAAAAAACAAGGCTCTGTTCTTGTTCAGCCACAGTTACGTCTGAGTTTCACTGTGAAGGGTGAAATCTGCGAAGGCTCTGACGATGTTAGGGGGGAAAAACCATCCATGAGCTCATCAGAAGTCAGTTTAAAGGTCCAGTGTGACTCATGGGGTCAGTAAGTTAAGCTTAAAATCAACAACTTTTTCTGCTTAAAAACATAAGTTTGTTGCATGTACACATTTAAACCAGTTGATAAGTTATTTTATTAAGTCGGTCTAAATCAGGGGTGTCAAACTCAGATCCTCAAGGGCTGGTATCCTGCATGTTTTAGATGTTTCCCTCTTCCATCACACCTGGAAGCCACTACATCATTATCAGGCTTCTGCAGAGCATGATGATGAGCTGATCATTAACTGAACCAGGTGTGGCTGGAAGAGGGAAATATCTAAAACATGCAGGATAGCGGCCCTCGAGGACTGGAGTTTGACACCCCTGGTCTAAATGAAAAGTAAGGGGAACAGTCTTAACTTAGTAACTTAGTATATTAAGTTAATACAACTTAAAAATCTTATAAACTTTTCTCTAAAAGCTGAGTACAAATCTGACGGACCTGGACATGTTTTACTGACAGACCACGCCCACCACAAGAAATGGAGGGAAACACAGAAAAAAAAGGAGAAACGTGATTTTACACAGAACTTTACCAAACTTTAAAGGTGGGGTCTGAGATGTTTTTCTGGAGCATTTTTTATTATATTCCTTAAAATCCCCTTCACACGCCAATTACAACTAATTCATTAAATGCTCTAACACAAAAATTTAAAAAAATCATTCACCTGTGGAACGGGCAGGACTGAAAAAACACCATCCAATCATTTTGAGCGCCCATGCGAAATGACTGAACGGTGATATGTCTATCAAACTCAACTGCCACTCCCCCCTCTGTTCGTACCCCTCTTCGCGTTCCCAGAGGCTGGAGCACTTGTACAGGAAGCGAAGCCAGAACCTGGGTATATTCCTTCTATTAGGATGGAAAGTTCACCAGTAAACTGTTTAGTCACAAACATAAACCAGCAGGAAATGGAACATTAGTGCCATCGGTCTGAACTGGGACTGTTCTGGATGGGGGGGGGTGGTTAGAGGGAACTGAAGGAGGTATCCATGGATACACCAGCCGGGGCCGTAGTCGGGGCCGTAGTCAGGGTAGGAGCCTGAGGCGTACGGGAGCGAAGCAGAGGGCGGAGCCTCAGCCGGTGTCGGAGATGGTTCGGCCAGACCGGACCGTAGACGGCGTCGGAGCCCAACCCGGGTACGGAGCAGAACCTCAGCCAGTGAACTGTTGCTGTGCAGTACCCATGAACCCTCAGGAACAAGCATTGCACTCTGGAGGCGTGGCTTCAGAGGGACGTCTGAAGAAAGGGGTTTGGACTTTGAACTGAGTATTTTCAAAATGGAGCTGCTGGAACTGTTTTTCTAAGATCTCAGATCCACCTTTAATGTTTGATAGAATTTAGCTTTGTTTCTGCAACAGTAGTTTGAATTATTCAAGGACTGGATAAAACACATTTGCACCTTTCTAGTTTAAAATTGTGGTTTATATTGTGGTGTGTTTGCTGCATTGCATTGTGGGTAGTGGGTATACTGTTGAAAATGTGTTCTTTTCTGTGCAGGGGTTCAGCAGGGTTGTGGTGTTGGTGTTTTTGAGTTAATGTGTGCATGCTAATGTTTATGGGCCTTTGTGTGTTTATTTGTGTATTTTTATGGAACTGCACCAGGAGTCAGAGCCACAGGCAGAACCAGGCCTTTAATGTTTATTACTGATTACAGTTACATTGTTCAATGCAACTCCTCAATGCTTGAAAAATATAATTTTACTGTTTGTTATAACATGGGGACAACAGTATTGTGTACAATTGTGATATTAAAATGCAGACAGATCTAATAATTAAGATGCTTAGAGTAATAATAAGTAGTTTGAACTTCTCTGTGGAATTTGTTCTGATTCACAGAAATAAGTTAGACCAACTCAAAAAATTAAGGTAACTACTTGTATGGACATTTTTGAGTGGAATAAAAGTTAAACAATGAGTCAGTAGAGCTAAATGGAGTAGTTTTTACAGAATTAAAATGAAGTTGGTTCAACTCAATTAAGCTTGTAGAGTAAAAGGCAAATCATGTTGATTGTACTAAAGTAATAGAGTTTACCGAACTGGAGAAGTTTAGTGGCATTTAAGTAATTCCACTGGTCTACAAGGAAAATGCTTCCTGAATAAAAGTAATGAAATTTTACCACATGAGAGTCACTGATAAAGAAAAATCAAGTCATAAATGCTGGTTGGCTGAACTTTCCAAGATACAGCCTTGGGTCAAAATGTGAAATTCAAGAATTAATGAGAGAATGGGTTTGACTCAAAAGGAATATTTGTCTCAGAGCTACAAGATCTACTTCAAAACACTGTCTGCACATTAGAATACATTCACTTTACAGGTTCTATTTAGTGGAAGATTTATAAAACTATTATATAAATGTACATAAATCAATATATATGTGTAATAACACTTTATCATATACCTTGAAAACATCAGCAAACCGGCACTTTTGTCATTTATTTTCCAATTAATCTTATTAAAATACGTAACATTTAGCACATTTAATGGCTGAAGCAAATCATTTCTAAAAAATTGTAGACCAGTGATGTGGTCAAGTTGAAATAACTGAAAAAGATGAATGAAAATTGTCGTTCAGACTGAAGTCACATTGTAAAATATCAGATACGTGTCAGATTTAGGACCACAAATAAACATGGCCTGGGTTGGATTGAAAAAATCAGATTTATGCTGTTCAAACTGTATTTAACAGATGAGATACAGGTCAAATATGGGCCAAAAATCAGATTTGGGCCACATTTGGCTGCAGTCTGAACGTAGCCAGACATTTCAGTACACAGCTCCATAATAAAAACTGGAAAAAACTTATCTCCACAACCAGTTGCCAATTTTCACATGTTTTGCAACAATTTCAAGAGTATAGCACAACTGCAATGTCCTTCAGAATAATTTACAGCTATTTATTTGACTCCGGCAGGTCTGAAAAAAGCCCATTAACGTCTGAATCTTACATGTGACTGAATATAGGCAGGATTTTTCAGAAACTGTAGTCCTGCCACCCGTGTTGTCGGCTCACAGCTGGCAGCAGCGCCACACTGCAGCTGAAACTCCACTACAGACTGTGTCCTATTACAGCAGATACCAACAACAGCAATATCTACAGCCAGGATCTTATAATAATTAATATGGTGGTATTCAGAGACTGTTAATCTCAGATTCTAGTTTCATAAAGTGACAGAACTGTAATAAAGCATCTATCAGTGCTGGCAGGATATATGTTTTATTTTTAATTTGATGAAAGTCTAAAGAATTTTCACTTGATATTAAATGTTAATGAAATATTATTCAAGCCTACAGAAGGATATTAAGGGCCAGGTTGAAAATATAAAAAAAATAAATAAAATTTACCTTTTTAAAATGTAAAAACTTTCTATACAAGCCTCACAAAATGAAAGTTAATGTGAGTGTAACTAATAAACACTCCATGCAGATATTAACCCTCTGGTATCCAGGTGTGCCTTTTAGGCACAATTTGCACTTCGTTTTAAAAAACTTCATATTATTTTTCACAATTTAAATAAGGTTAGAATTCAAAAGTTGTTCATTTTTGCATGATCTTTAAAATTCTGTCCACCAACTCAAATGTGCACATTGTAAACAAAAGAAAATGACCAGACTAGCATCTGTCTGCACAGTGTGCCTAAAACGCACTATTTCTAACATTTGATCTGTATGATTAGGACTGAGCTGGATTTACAAAAATAAAATCAAATTAGAGCAGAAAAATAAATCAATATATAATATTTAATAGTTTGATTTATAGGTGTGCATTTTACGCACACTTGGTGACAGATGCTAGTATTTTTGAACATTTGACCTAGCGCCAAAAATAATAATGCAAATTAACCAATGTTGGAGTTAATCACTGACATATGCCAGGATGAAAAAAATCAAATATGTGATCCACTTTTTATGTAGTATATTGAAAAAAAATTTTTTTGTTTGTTTTTTTGCATCCAAAAAAAAAAAGGTCTGCTTACATTACAAACACAGCATTTAAAGGGTTAAAAAATGTGACAATTATTGAGTATTTGGTATTTTTATTTACGGCTCAAGTTGATGAAATAGAAAAAAGTGTAAAAGAATTAAAAACAAACTGTATGAAAAATTTTTTTTTGACATTATTCCACAAGTGTGCCAAAAAGGCCCACTTGGTGCTTAGTAAGGGCCTTGGTGGACGGGATACCAGAGGGTTAAATAGATCAGTCAGACTCTGTGGTGTTTGAATCCATTCATTTATTTCCCATTCAACTGCAGGAGTGACATCAGGTAAAGCTGGAGTACCCCCTGGATATGTCACCAGTTCACTGACTGTGCAGATTTGTGCTAGCTTATTTGTATAAAAAAACTACTCCAGTTTCACATGAAATGTATGAATATTGCCTCATTTATATTCATGTCAGTGGTACAGGAGCGCTGTAATGTTATCTGCTTGGCTGCACAGTTTGCTGGATATTTCCCCCATAATGTCTGTTCTGTAAATCACAGGTTTTCTTTTGTGGATCTGGGGCTCATTTCTGCATTTGCTTATTAGAATGTTAACCCCAATGCAAATGCATTCATTCAATACATTTTGCATTATCCTGTTTCTGGGCCAGTTGGTGAAAAGTCTGAGCTGATTAAGTTCTGCGTTCCAGATCGAATTTTAACCAGGATGTCAGGGGTCTGCGTTAGAATAATGATATATTCTTGTAACTTCATTTCACTTTATTACCTCCACCAGGAGGTAGAGTGATCGCTTTGCTTCGTGTGTTTGCATGTGTGTTTGTTTGTGTGTTTGCATGTGTGTTTGTGTGTTTGCATGTGTGTTTGTTTGTGTGTTTGCATGTGTGTTTGTTTGTGTGTTTGTTTGTGTGTTTGTTTTTTAGCAGGATAACTCAAAAAGTTATGGACAGATTTTCATGACATTTTCAGGAAATGTTGATACTGGCACAAGGAAGAAATTATTAAATTTTGGTGGTGATCGGGGGGGGGGTACAGATTGTCTTGGTGGAGGTCTGTGCTCTCTGAGTGCTTTTCTTGTTTCTGTAAAGTATTTCCTTTGATATATTATTTTTATTTGAAAAAACATATTTTTAACAGAACTTTGGTAATATCTTTGGATATTTTGCACCAATAAAAACAAATTTATGATGCGAGGATTGACCCACTCACTGAATTTTTTTTTCTCTGCATCGATGTATGGATGTAGATGACCTCAGGAGTTAGTTCAGCAGAGGACAGAGTGGGTGTGGCTTTAAGAAATGGGTGAATGATTGACAGCAGTATGGGGGTGGAGCAAGTGAACCAGTGTGTGTGTGTGTGTGTGTGTGTGTGTGTGTGTGTGTGTGTGTGAGATGAGATATGAGTGTGGTGAGTGAGTGGAGGAGGGGGGCGGGGCCTATTGTCAGACCAGGCCACCATCCAAACACATGCTCTGACAGGTTAACTGGTTCATCTAAATCCCCCATCGCTGTGAATGTCACAGTGTTTGTTTGTCTCCACATGTTCAGACCTGTGGTGAACTGGTCACATGTCCAGGGTGAACCCCACCTTTGCCCATAAGTAGCTGGGATTGGCTCCAGCGACCCCTGTGACCCTAGTGAGGATAAAGCGGGTTCAGAAAATGAATGAATGAACAAATGAATTTGTTATAATATATAAAATAATAAAGGCCTTGGGTACAAGGATGTGTCATTGTCCCTTCATTAATGTGTACACACACATATGCAAGGGTTTTTCACAGACATTATTTTGTGTTTTGGTCAAATATTATTGCTTTGGGGGAATTTGGTGTTGTGTTCCCATCTGTTAGAACTACACATGTACAGCCTAGGGCACAGGTGTCACACATACACTGTAATGATTTTGTTGTGGGCTGATTTGTGTGACATGAGCTTAAATAATATCAGTGTTTTATAGGACATGACTAGGGATGGGAATCGAGAACCGGTTCTTTTTGAGAACTGGTTCCCGGTAGCTCGATTCCTTGGAATCATTTGCCTTCCTGTTTAACAATTCTGCTTATCGATTCCGCCTTCATTGCACATGTGCAATGACGTCACACGTACGCTGCATTGTTTTGGTCAGAAGGAAGCCAACATGGTGTTGAGGCAGAAACGGACTAAACAGACCACACCAGGTCTACACAGACCACACCAGGTCTACACAGACCACACCAGGTCCAAACAGACCACACCAGGTCTACACAGACCCCACCAGGTCTAAACAGACCACACCAGGTCTAAACAGACCACACCAGGTCCAAACAGACCACACCAGGTCCAAACAGACCACACCAGGTCTACACAGACCACACCAGGTCCAAACAGACCACACCAGGTCTACACAGACCACACCAGGTCCAAACAGACCACACCAGGTCTACACAGACCACACCAGGTCCAAACAGACCCCACCAGGTCCAAACAGACCACACCAGGTCTAAACAGACCACACCAGGTCCAAACAGACCACACCAGGTCTACACAGACCACACCAGGTCCAAACAGACCACACCAGGTCCAAACAGACCACACCAGGTCCACTGGAACACTGTCAAAGCTTCCATTTCTTCTAAAGGTGGAATCCGTCCAGTCTGCTCAAACATTTGTCCACATGTGATTCCTTTACAGGAATGTCACATGTTTGATTCTCTACTTAGCGGTGCTTGTGAATGTAGCGGCAGAGTGAACACCAGGCCCAGTTCTGGTTCTGGTGTGGGCAACAAATGTCGTACCCAACTACAAGTTTCTGAAGGTAGAGGAAAGGAAATGAGGTGCACAACAACGGGAGATGAGCAGAGTCGAACCGGTTCCAGTTTCACTTTCACTGCACGCCAACGTCCCCCCCCCCCGAACTGGGCCTGGCGTCATCTGTTCTTCGTATTTGTTCATACTGTATATGTTCTATTTTCTGTGCAGATGAAAATATAAAAGACAGTTCATGCAAACACACCTGTTAGTACTCTTTCATTCCCTCACCCAATGAGAGTCGATAAGGAATTGATAAGGAATCGGATCAATAAGCAAAATCGATAATGGAATCAGAATCATTAAATTCTTAACGATTCCCATCCCTAGACATGACATTTTGACCACCACCACCCCATCCACGCCCCCTGGACAGCGGGCCGGTCAGGTCCAAACCTTTGTTGCCCCTGCATGTGTGTAAAGCGGCTCAGACCAGAGTTCCTAAACCCTTCATCTGCTGTCGAAGCCTCCAACAGACGAACACTGGCTTTGACAACGGAACAGTCTGATGTATTTGATGTATTTACCGTCTGTCAGTGTCAGATATGTGGAACGCCTTGCAGATTAAACACCTGAATGCAGCAGATAGCTTGTTTTTCTTCATTTTTCTTTACTCTGACCTATTTCCAGTGGAATAATACATAACAGCCATAAAGAGGAATCAAAGGAGGGATTATGACTGTGACACCCTGCAAGTGCAGAGTTAATGTCTGCTGTCTGTTACATTATCCATGCAGTCTGACTCATATGAGGCACCAGCATCCTGTGGTCATTAAAGAAGAAGACTTATGTTTTTTCTTTTTTTAAAACAACAAAAAAGGGCCTTTATACTCACATTTTCTTTACAACTTGAACAACAGAAATGTAAAACTTGTTGGGTGCCTTGGATTACATATATAAGTTTAGCAAATCTGACTTTGACTGAACATAGAAGATGGTTCTAACTCTACTCTCAAAGGTTTTTTTTTTTTTTTCTGTGCTACTTTTACGTTCATAGTTACCTTTTATACACTGTAAAAAAAAAAAAAAAAAAAAAAAAAAACTGTAAAAAAACACTATTATTCCGGCAGCAGGGGTGCCAAAAAAATACTGTAAAATAACAGAAAATAACCATCTCATAAAAATACAGCAATTTTCCATAATTAAAATACAGTGTTTTGCCCTAACTTTACATGAGATTTTGCATATTTTTTTGACTTTATAATGTTTAATAAAGAATATTTACATGTATTAAAACAATCAAGGGGCGACACGGTGGTGCAGTGGTTAGCACTCGTGCCTCACAGCAAGAAGGTCCTGGGTTCGATTCCAACACCAGTCGACGGGGTGTGGGACCTTTCTGTGTGGAGTTTGCATGTTCTCCCCGTGTCTGCGTGGGTTCTCTCCGGGTACTCCGGCTTCCTCCCACCATCCAAAAACATGTACTAATAGGTTAATTGGTTAATGTAAATTGCCCATAGGTGTGAATGTGAGAGTGATTGTTTGTCTCTATATGTTCAGCCCTGCGATGAACTGGCGACTTGTCCAGGGTGAACCCCGCCTTCGCCCCTATGTAGCTGGGATAGACTCCAAGAGACCCCCGTGACCCTAGTGAGGATAAAGCAGGTTCAGAAAATGAATGAATGAATAAAACAATCACATCACCTCTCTCTCTCTCTCTCTACACACACACACACACACACACATATATATATATATATATATATTTATTTATTTTTTTTTTTTCCCTTAATAAACATAATTCACCATCTGATGCTAAGAAGAGAAGAAAAAAAAAGAAGCGAACCAACAATTCAACTCATTAAAAAACAAGTTACAAACTTGTAAAAATAATTGCAGACATTAATTAATCCCATTTTAATGAACAAAGTGTTGAAAATATCCAATATTACCTTGTGCGAAATGATTGGTATCTTTTTCCTAAAAGTATTTTCTGTCGTGTCAGAGCTGCTGAATTAATTACATCTGTTATCTGAGTTGGATTTTTGTGGAGATTCACCTGGTTTTTATGTAGGTTTGCTGCATTATTGTGTAGATTTGTTGGATGTTTGTGTAGATTTGCTGCATTTTTGTATAAATTTGCTGTGCTTTTGTGTAGATTTGTTGGGTTTTTGTGCAGATTCGCTGGGTTTTTGTGCAGATTCGCTGGGTTTTTGTCCAGATTCACTGGGTTTTGCGCAGATTTGCTGGGTTTTTGTGCAGATTCGCTGGGTTTTTGTGCAGATTCGCTGGGTTTTTGTGCAGATTCGCTGGGTTTTTGTGCAGATTCGCTGGGTTTTTGTCCAGATTCACTGGGTTTTTGCGCAGATTTGCTGGGTTTTTGTGTAGATTTGCTGGGTTTTTGTGCAGATTTGCTGGGTTTTTGTTCAGATTCGCTGGGTTTTTGTGCAGATTCGCTGGGTATTGTGCGATTCGCTGGGTTTTTGTGGAGATTCGCTGGGTTTTTGTGTAGATTCGCTGGGTTTTTGTGCAGATTTGCTGGGTTTTTGTGCAGATTCACTGGGTTTTTGCGCAGATTTGCTGGGTTTTTGTGCAGATTCGCTGGGTTTTTGTGCAGATTCGCTGGGTTTTTGTCCAGATTCGCTGGGTTTTTGTGCAGATTCGCTGGGTTTTTGTGTAGATTCGCTGGGTTTTTGTGGAGATTCGCTGGGTTTTTGTGCAGATTCGCTGGGTTTTTGTGTAGATTCGCTGGGTTTTTGTGGAGATTCGCTGGGTTTTTGAGCAGATTCGCTGGGTTTTTGTGCAGATTTGCTGGGTTTTTGTGTAGATTCGCTGGGTTTTTGAGCAGATTTGTTGGGTTTTTGTGCAGATTTGCTGGGTTTTTGTGCAGATTTGCTGGGTTTTTGTGGAGATTCGCTGGGTTTTTGTGCAGATTCACTGGGTTTTTGTGGAGATTCGCTGGGTTTTTGTGTAGATTCACTGGGTTTTTGAGCAGATTCACTGGGTTTTTGTTCAGATTCGCTGGGTTTTTGTGCAGATTCGCTGGGTTTTTGTGCAGATTCGCTGGGTTTTTGTGTAGATTCGCTGGGTTTTTGAGCAGATTCGCTGGGTTTTTGTGCAGATTTGCTGGGTTTTTGTGTAGATTCGCTGGGTTTTTGTGCAGATTCGCTGGGTTTTTGTGTAGATTTGCTGGGTTTTTGTGTAGATTTGCTGGGTTTTTGTGCAGATTTGCTGGGTTTTTGTTCAGATTCGCTGGGTTTTTGAGCAGATTCGTTGGGTTTTTGTGCAGATTTGCTGGGTTTTTGTGCAGATTCACTGGGTTTTTTTGGAGGTTCGCTGGGTTTTTGTGCAGATTCGCTGGGTTTTTGTGCAGATTCACTGGGTTTTTGTGTAGATTCGCTGGGTTTTTGTGTAGATTCGCTGGGTTTTTGAGCAGATTCACTGGGTTTTTGTTCAGATTCGCTGGGTTTTTGTGCAGATTCGCTGGGTTTTTGTGCAGATTCGCTGGGTTTTTGTGTAGATTCGCTGTGTTTTTGAGCAGATTCGCTGGGTTTTTGTGTAGATTCGCTGTGTTTTTGTGCAGATTTGCTGGGTTTTTGTGTAGATTCGCTGGGTTTTTGTGCAGATTCACTGGGTTTTTGTGTAGATTCGCTGGGTTTTTGTGGAGATTCGCTGGGTTTTTGAGCAGATTCGCTGGGTTTTTGTGCAGATTTGCTGGGTTTTTGTGTAGATTCGCTGGGTTTTTGAGCAGATTCGTTGGGTTTTTGTGCAGATTTGCTGGGTTTTTGTGCAGATTCACTGGGTTTTTGTGGAGGTTCGCTGGGTTTTTGTGCAGATTCGCTGGGTTTTTGTGCAGATTCACTGGGTTTTTGTGGAGATTCGCTGGGTTTTTGTGTAGATTCGCTGGGTTTTTGAGCAGATTCACTGGGTTTTTGTTCAGATTCGCTGGGTTTTTGTGCAGATTCGCTGGGTTTTTGTGCAGATTCGCTGGGTTTTTGTGTAGATTCGCTGGGTTTTTGAGCAGATTCGCTGGGTTTTTGTGTAGATTCGCTGGGTTTTTGTGCAGATTCGCTGGGTTTTTGTGTAGATTCGCTGGGTTTTTGTGTAGATTTGCTGGGTTTTTGTGCAGATTTGCTGGGTTTTTGTTCAGATTCGCTGGGTTTTTGTGCAGATTCGCTGGGTATTGTGCGATTCGCTGGGTTTTTGTGTAGATTCGCTGGGTTTTTGTGTAGATTCGCTGGGTTTTTGTGCAGATTTGCTGGGTTTTTGTGCAGATTCGCTGGGTTTTTGTGCAGATTCGCTGGGTTTTTGTGCAGATTCGCTGGGTTTTTGTGTAGATTTGCTGGGTTTTTGTGTAGATTTGCTGGGTTTTTGTGTAGATTTGCTGGGTTTTTGTTCAGATTTGCTGGGTTTTTGTGCAGATTCACTGGGTTTTTGTGTAGATTTGCTGGGCTTTTGTGCAGATTCACTGGGTTTTTGTGTAGATTCGCTGGGTTTTTGTGCAGATTCGCTGGGTTTTTGTGGAGATTTGCTGGGTTTTTGTGTAGATTCGCTGGGTTTTTGTGTAGATTTGCTGGGTTTTTGTGCAGATTCACTGGGTTTTTGTGCAGATTCGCTGGGTTTTTGTGTAGATTCGTTGGGTTTTTGTGCAGATTTGCTGGGTTTTTGTGCAGATTCACTGGGTTTTTGTGGAGGTTCGCTGGGTTTTTGTGTAGATTCGCTGGGTTTTTGAGCAGATTCGCTGGGTTTTTGTGCAGATTCGCTGGGTTTTTGTGTAGATTCGCTGGGTTTTTGTGCAGATTCGCCTGGTTTTTGTGCAGATTCGCTGGGTTTTTGTGCAGATTCGCTGGGTTTTTGAGCAGATTCGCTGGGTTTTTGTGCAGATTCGCTGGGTTTTTGTGCAGATTTGCTGGGTTTTTGTGGAGATTCGCTGGGTTTTTGTGCAGATTCACTGGGTTTTTGTGTAGATTTGCTGGGTTTTTGTGCAGATTCGCTGGGTTTTTGTGTAGATTCACTGGGTTTTTGTGTAGATTTGCTGGGTTTTTGTGCAGATTCGCTGGGTTTTTGTGCAGATTCGCTGGGTTTTTGTGCAGATTCGCTGGGTTTTTGTGCAGATATTATTATTACGTTATATACAAATTATAACGTGTGTGTTCTGTGACTGGGGAATGGAAGCACAACTGTGGAATGAAAAAAGGATTAGACATGTCTCTCAGCCGAAAAACAACATTTTTCTGCACCATAGTAGTATTAGTATCTCTAGAGAAATTTCTGGGATTTCTGAAGGTCATGTTGGGTTTCCACCTCAGCCAGGGATACTCTTCGACAGACGGCCAATCACCCACTGTCCACTTTATCATTGTCAACAGTGTGTGATTGATCGAGAGAGGATAAGGAGCGAACAGAGTATCTTCATGTGAGCTGTGTGGCATCAAACTGCACACATAGCAAGACTGATCAGTGACACGTCGTGTCAGATCACGTGTCACTCGCCACCATGTGTTATCGCTATAGTCGTGGTGATCAATGAGGTGGAGGTCACGGCCGTGACGTCTCCGAAGCTCTTCTGACTCTGGCTGTCCTCCGACAGACCAGGGCGCAACAGGAATGTGATGTGTTGGTGAAGGATCAGATACCTGATAGAATGTGTCCATGTACCACATGTACAGGCACAGGAAGGTGATGCAGGTGACAGCTGACCCTTTGATCACCTCCATCGTCATCGAATCAGTGTATGTGTGGGGCAGGGGATCTTCAGTCACTCGCCAGCGACCAGGCAAAGGATAAGTGTATATGAGACGTCACTGGGGTCGTTACCACCGCTAGGTTTCAACCAGTGGGTCTTGTGTGTGTGGGTGCGTGATGCAGCTGTGTCCAGCTCCGGTGTCCAGTCGTCCAGTCTACGCTGTCGATCGATGCTCCGGCCCGTCCTTGGCCGCAGCAGTTGGCGGTTCTCCCTGAAACCGCTTACAGTGGGTTGCGTGGATCCACGTGGCACGTTCAGCAACCTTGACCGCTGTGTGCGTCGTCAGGAGCACCTGGAAAGGTCCTCGCCACCTGCGCTGCTTCCAGTGCTTTCGCCTAAAGTCCCGGACCAGGATCCAATCCCCTGGCTGCAGCGGATGGAGCGGCCCCTCTGCAGGAACCGGTAATGCTGATTTCACCAATACCTGTACTTGAGATAGTTCAGAGGAGAGTTTCCTACAATAAGACAACATGTCATGCTCCAACAATGATGTCATCCCGGTGCTTAATTGGGGGGCCTGGAGACCTGTATATGGGGGTCTCCCAAACATAATCTCAAACGGACTCAGCCCACTTCGAGTCCTACGTCTCATTCTCATTTGCATGAGAACCAGAGGTAGGGCCTTGACCCAGTTAAGGCCTGTTTCCTCACAGCATTTAGCTAGTTTTGATTTTAGGGTGCTATTTTCCCTTTCAACAGCCCCCCCTGATTGTGGATGGTATGCACAGTGTGTTTTGAGATCAAAACCTAGCATTTTCCCTAACTCAGTTAGTGCTGTGTTCACAAAGTGAGTACCGTTGTCTGATGAGATCCTTTTTGGGATCCCCCAACGAGGCAAAATTTCAGTTAACAAAGCCTTAGCCACTGTGGAGCTGTCTGCATGTTTTGCAGGAAAACATTCAACCCATTTGGACCACATGTCTACCATCACCAGACAATACTTTTTACCCTCAGCTGGAGACAGCTCCACAAAATCCATCATAAGGTGGTCAAAGGGGAGGTGTGGTTGCTCGTGACCTGCTGAGCGACATGGGAAAGACTTTGTAGTGTTATGAGCAGCACAGATAAGACATTTCTTGCAAAATTTCTCTGCAACTACTGTAAACCCCTTCGTGAACCAATACTGTGCTATAGCATCTAACATTCCTCCCTTAGACACATGATC
Organism: Sphaeramia orbicularis; assembly: GCF_902148855.1. NCBI lineage: Eukaryota > Metazoa > Chordata > Actinopteri > Kurtiformes > Apogonidae > Sphaeramia > Sphaeramia orbicularis. Next base: position 49,862,510 of record NC_043975.1, read on the forward strand.
TACGCCATGTGTCAACTTAGCAAACCAGGGGAAGAAATGTTTGGGTAGACAAGGTCGCCCATCAGCAGCACGCCACACAGAAGAAGAATCCAGTGCACAACCACACGAGGCCCAAACACGCCTTTCATCAGGAGTGGCAAAGGACTGTGTGTCAGACACTGACGCGGGAGGGGCCCCCTCTGACTGCTGAGACAAGAAGGAGGAGGCGGCCTCCAAGGACGCAGCAGCCCTGGCAGCTGCATCTGCTCGGGAGTTCCCCTGCGTGACGTCAGTGTCTTCCTTCTGATGCGCCTGACACTTCACAACTGCAATAGCAGAAGGGAGAAGAACAGCATCCAACAGATGTGCCACAAGAGATGCATTCAGAATCGGCTTACCATCGGACTTCAAAAATCTACGGTGCTTCCACAGGGCCCCAAAGTCATGCACCACACCAAAGGCATACCTGGAATCAGTAAAGATAGTGACAGAATGGCCCTCAGCCAACTTACAGGCCTCCGTCAAAGCGACGAGCTCAGCCGCCTGTGCTGAATAGTGTGAGGGCAAGGGGCCTGAGGAGACCGTGTCGACGGACGTGCACACCGCAAAACCAACCCTGTTTGTGCCAGACGCGTCCCTAAAAGAAGAACCATCTGTGAAGAAAACAAAGTCAGGGTTTGACAAGGGCACATCAGAGATGTCCGGGCGAGGGGAACATGTCTGCTCCAACGCGGCCTCACAACAATGAGGTTCTCCATCCTCAGCAGTCGGAAGTAGTGTGGCGGGGTTAAGCGTCGTACAGCGCTTCACAGTGACATTTGGCATGTCCAGCAGAACGGTGGTATATCTGCGCCACCGGGCTGCGGACAGATGTGAGGTCTTCTGCTCTAAAAGAATGACAGAGACAGAATGTGGAACCAACACAGTCAAAGGGTTATACCCAACAATGTCACGTGATGCAGCCACAGCCTTTTCACATGCAGCGACGGCACGGAGGCAAGAAGGAAGACCCGCAGCCACAGAGTCAAGTTTAGTGGAGAAATACGCCACCGGGCGTAATCTGTCACCGTGAGCCTGCAACAAAACAGAAGACATAAACCCACGTTTCTCATCCACAGTCTGTGTGAATGGTTTGGCCGGGTCAGGGAGGGCCAAAGCAGGGGCAGAACCCAAGGCCATTTTGAGAGACGTGAACGCCTGTTCAGCCTCAGATGTCCACACAACTCTATCATGTGCATTCAGGCCCTTACCATGAATACATGATGTCAGAGGGTGCTCGAGCTCAGAATAATCAGGAATGAACGCCCTGCAATAACCAGTCATACCTAAAAATGACATCATCTGCTTTTTCGTGACCGGCCTAGCAATGTTCTGAATGGCTCGAATCCGTTTAGGATTGATGAGCCTTTGGTTCTGAGAGATCAGGTGCCCCAGAAACACAACCTGCTGTTTACAAAACTGGAGCTTTTTGGCGCTGACCTTATGACCCTCCTCCCCCAGGTGAAGCAACAACGACCTTGTGGCCTCGACACAAGCCTGTGAAGAAGGACAACAAAGGAGAAGGTCATCAACATACTGCAAAAGAGCAACACCTGGTGGGAGGTCAAGGTGGGACAGCGACTCAGCCAAAATGGAATTGTAAATGGTTGGGGCCTCACAATACCCCTGAGGCATGCGTGTCCATGTGTACATTTTGTTTCTGAACTGAAACGCAAACCAATATTGGCTATCTGCATGCACAGGCACAGATGTGAACGCGTTCGACAGGTCAATAACAGAAAAGTGAGACGCAGATGGCGGAATTTGTGACAAAATTGTGTGTGGATTTGGAACCGTGGGCACGCGTGGAACCACGGCTTTGTTTACTGCCTGCAGGTCTTGAATAAACCGCCATGTGTCTGGGTCAGGGGGGGTCCGTGCCTTTTTCAAAGGAAAAATCGGGGTCCTGACCGGTGAATCAGGACATGGGACTATAATTCCCGCATTCAAATAAGCTTCGAACACGGGAGTTATGCCATCGATTGCTTCCTGCTTCAGAGGATACTGTTTCTGACATGGCCTGTAGTCAGATCGCGGGGTGACGATGACCGGTGGGCAATTTCGGACGAGACCCACATCATGAGGACCCGCAGCCCAGACACCAGACGGGATATCAGCCAGTTCGGGTGGCACAGAGGCGGGAGGGGGATCTGTGGGAGATGTAGACACACATATGAGCGTTTCATCATCTACTAACTGTACAGTTTTCTGACAGTGAAACACTGATGTCATGCTCTGCCTGAATCCCCCCAGCCGGGGGGAGAACATGACGGTGGGGTCAGCAGTGGCACGCCAATCAGACACCCACAAGGCCTTTTTCATCCATGAGCCCACGTGTTTCCAATCCATACCACGTGGCTTGGAAAGTGCAATGTGCGGTGTGTCATCAAGCCTGTAGAAAAGACGTTGGTTATCAGTCAGAGACACAGACAAAGCACAACACTCTGAATCCCAAAACATATACCCAGCTGTGAGCTTATCAGAAGTTGTGTGGAAAAACTTTTCCTCGTATGTGGAATCAGGGCCACCAGGACTAAAATGAGAGGCGCAATATAAGTCGTCAGGGGGTGAAACATGGGCGCCAGGCTGAATTCTGTTGGCGCACAGTTCGACCCATTTTTGCGTAATTTGGGGAGAACAGACCCTCCACTGGTATGCATAGTCTGGAGCCCCAGCCGCATACCTAAGCATTGTGTGTGCATACACAGAATGCGAGTGGAGGCCTGTGCCCGCGACAGTGTTTCCCTGAGTTATCATTAACCCCTCTGGACCCGATTCAAGTTTTACCCCCAATTTACACATCAAATCCCGGCCGCACAAATTAATGGGACAGATGGGTGAGAGTAAAAACGAATGTTGGAATGAACATTCCTGTGAAACACATGTCAACGGAACAGTAAAGCACTCTCTGTCCTGTTTACCCCCAGCCGACACAGAAACAATAGTTTTTCCACTCAACTGTGGTGTAGGTGTTAGATCTGCATGCCTGATAACAGAATATGTAGCCCCACTATCTACTAAAAATGACAAATTGACACCATTAACAGTAAACTCAAGCACTGGGAGTTTCTTAAAGGAGTCAGTAGTTAGCTGAGCGTATGTGTGTGTGTGTGTGTGTGTCTGCTATCATTGCATGTGTGTGTGTGTCACCTCCTCCTCCCTGAGGCAGAGCTGCAGACCCAGCAGTGGGCGTGGAATCCGAGTCTGGAGGTCCGCCCCTCAAGGCCGCGAGTCAATCCCCGCCCCTGTTCCCTCTTCGTGGCTGTCTCCTCCTCTTCCTCTGTGGGCAGTCCCGCTTCCAATGTCCTTGCCGGCCACAGAGGTGACACGCCCCCTCACGTGACGGTGGACCACCCCTTCCTCCGGCAACAGGCGGCGCACGGCTGGTTTCCGGTCCCTTCCCCCCTCCACGCCGCTCTCCATTGTTACGCGGCATGGCAAGCAGAGTCAAAGCAGAGGAAAGAGATTTAGCTTGTTTGTCATCTCTGTCTTTCTGTCTCTGCCTGACGACATCCTGGGCATGATGTGCGTGTCGCACCAGCTCTTCCAGACGACAAACTTGCGCCATGCCCACGTAGTGGGAGCGAATGACAGTCCCAATGTCTTTCAGAAAGCCGTCCATCATGGTCTGGCAAAGCAGTTTCTCCCATGGGCCTGCGCTGTCTCCCAAGGGGGAAGGGCGGGCCAAGCCGGAGTTTTTGGTGAACTCCTCTTCGGCCCTGCACACAAAGTCTTCCACTGCCTCATCAGGCCGCTGTTTCAGGGCTCTCAAGGCCGTCAGTGAGCCCCGGGAGGGAAAAACCTCTGTCAGTGCGGTACACAGCTTTTCTACCGCCTCCCTATAGACAGCGTTCTCGGCATGTGCCCACTCAGTCTGTTGAACCCTCAGGTCGTCCCTGGGGATCTTGTCCCGGATCTTTGCCAAGTCACTAGGGCCCATCTTACCCCCTAGAAGACGCCTAAGCTCGACCCCGGTGGGCCTGTGTTCTTGGCAGAATGTCCGCAGCTCAGTGGCGAACTTCGCACCGTCATCTACTGGATTAGGCAGAAAAGCAGCGTTCTCCTTTAGGTCAGCAAATGTCCATGGTCTGAACACCAAGATGGGCCCGTCCGGCCCGCTGACTTCCACCATGGGCATCTGTGAGGTCGAAGGCCCCGCCGGGCCTCCCTCATGGTGGTATGCTCTTCCGCTTCTTGTCTTAGACGTCAGACTTTCATCAGCAGCCCCACCCATCAGGGCGGGGTCAGTCGAGTCGGGCATGCGCAGTGGAGAAGATGGGAGGACCCCGGCCCTGGGGGCTCGTGGTGTCGGTACCGGATGGGAGGTATCGACCGAGAAAACCTGGAGGGGATGTGGGTTGATGGGGCGGCGCGGCGGGCAGACGTCCAGATCCGGGTCCACTTTTGCAGCCTGCACAGAGACACAAGGGGGAGGGGAAAGCAGTGTATTGTAAAGCGGCGGCGGAGCCGAGGCATTGTCTGTTCTACCTATCACGGCCCCGCCTTCATCTCCCACTCCTGCCAATTGTTTACCATTCTTTCTCCTATCTCTACACTCAGCCTCCTCCAACCACATTCCAACACATTTGCTACACGACTCCCATTGTTTATAATCCCTAACCTTGATTCGCTTATCTTTTTTCTTAGCCTCCCACTGTTTCTCTAATTTTTCCTTCATCTCATTCAACTTCTGTATGCTTAAAGTCCCCGTTTTAGGAAAAATGCCCATGCTTACCCAATAATCAGCACAGTCAAGCACAATTTCCCCATATTTTTTACTCATCATTTTTGGAATTGGGGCCTCCCTGTCCACACCCCCGCCACTTTTCACCAGCTGGTTTCCCATGTTTACACTTAGAACGTCTCCTAAGCGGTTTTTGTTCCTCGGCGAACAAAATACTAAAAAACCCTTTTGATTTTTCTTTTCAGTTGTCAGCGAAAAAATCACCTAAAACGCTTACAAGTTTGTTATAAACTTTACCCTACTGTATTTACATACAGTAGCAACCTTATACGATTTTTCTTTTTTGGTTGAAGGCAGGCGAAAAAATCTCCCAAAAACACCTGTACTCTATTGCATTTGCCTACAATAGCAACCTTATACGATTTTCTTTTTGGTTGAAGGCGAAAAAATCTCACAAAAACGCCTGTACCCTATTGTATTTGCATACAATAGCAACCTTATACGATTTTCTTTTTGGTTGAAGGCGAAAAAATCTCACAAAAACGCCTGTACCCTATTGTATTTGCATACAATAGCAACCCGACTCAGGTCTATATATATTTTTCCCTCTTCTTTTTTTTTTTTTTTTTTTTTTTTTAATATATATAAACCCGAATCGCACACCACTATTATTTCAGTGACGTGCCCAGTGACGTGAGTTTGGACCACAGGGAGTACCCCACCACCCCCAACTGTAACTTTCTCACCGTGTGTTGTGTCGTTGAACTCAGTCTAGATTCCAGTGGTGAGACGGGCGGGGCTCGGAGCCGGTCCCCCGTCCGCGGTGTCGTTTTACCACGGGGCTACAGCCGCTTTTTGGCCCGTAGGATGATCAGTCCACCAATCTCCGTTCCCCGTCCGAACACACTCACGGAATCCTACCGACAACGCCAATTTGTCGTGGAAATTTACCGTTCAACTGTTAACTCACACAAAGAAAAAGGGAGAAAGTTAGAGTTAAAATAATAAATGCATTTATTGAGAAATCAATCACAGACAAAGCTCTGTAAATGAAGTCTGCCTAAACAAGAGAAAACTAAAGATTATATAGAACCAAATCCAACCCCCTCAAACTATGCTGTCATTCCTTACGTACATCGTACCACCCCATACTACTCCTTCTCTGCTCCGTGAAGAGGTCATGAGGACCTCTTCACTCTAACCTTGCTTGAATACAGGCGCCATCCTCTATCTACACATTCAGACATTTAGGTGTTTGGGTTTCAACTCAAGGTAAGAACTTCGTCCCCAAGTCGGGGTTGCTACAGAGTGGTAAACATCACACATAACAATGACTCAGCATGTACTTAACAGTATAACATATTAAAAGAGTATAAAATATAAAAAGTAAATTTTTCCACCACACTGGGTTTTTGTGGAGATTTGCTGGGTTTTTGTGTAGATTTGCTGGGTTTTTGTGTAGATTTGCTGGGTTTCTGGCTATGGAATGTGTTTGTGTGAGAGTTGGTCTCATGGCAACAGCCAGACTTAAGGATATATTTGTACCGGCACATGCTCACCTGGTTTCACTTTGACATCTGAAGATCCAGGATCCCACTTGACCTTTTGTTTCTATACCTTTCCCTCTTTGTTCTTTTCTTTTCTGCTCTATTATTGACATAAGATGATGCCAGGTTTGGAGCTGCTCAAACAGTGAAAGGTCAAACTTCACAGGCTAAATAAAGTACACGTGATAACATTTCATGGTGTGTAATAAATTGACAGTAAAATAAAGTGTCAGTGTCAAAGAATGTGCTTCACCTTTAAGCTGAAACCATTAAAAAGCAATGAATGATGTCAAAGATGGTTTTAAAACGGAAATACGACAGGACAGGACCGGACAGACTGGAGGTTCATTCTGTTTTCACTGATGTTTGAAGAATCCAGGATATCCTGTTCATTTTCCTCCAGTGCTTGATATGATTTCACTTCTATTTCTGTTAATTAGATTAGATTAGATTACATTAATTTAGATTAGATTAGAGTAGAGTAGAGTAGATTAATTTAGATTACAGTAGATTAGATTAATTTAGATTAGATTAGAGTAGAGTAGATTAGATTAATTTAGATTAGAGTAGAGTAGATTAGATTAATTTAGATTAGAGAACATTAGAGTACATTAGATTAATTTAGATTAGATTAATTTAGAGTAGATTAGATTAATTTAGATTAGATTAGATCAGAGTAGATTAGATTAATTTAGATTAGATTAGATTAATTTAGATTCGATTAGATCAGAGTATATTAGATTAATTTAGATTAGATTAGATTAGATTAATTTAGATTAGATCAGAGTAGAGTAAAGTAGAGTAGATTAATTTGGATTAGATTAATTTAGATTAGAGTAGAGTAGATTAGATTAATTTAGATTAGATCAGAGTAGATTAGATTAATTTAGAGTAGATTAGATTAATTTAGATTAGAGTAGAGTAGATTAGATTAATGTAGATTAGATCAGATTAGATTAGATTAGATTATTCAACGGTCAAGACAGCAACAGAATAAAGTGCAAGAAAAAGTGTGTGTGCATAAAAATCATGCAAAAAACAAACAATTTGAAATATTAAATTATAATAGTAATAAACAGAATGTGCACTGACTTTAAACCCTCGCTCGTCAGTCCACGCTAATACATCATCGATCCAGACTTCAGACATAATTGTACAAGTAATGTGACAGACCTGTATAGGACTGGGTATCACGGCCAGTTTCCTTAATCAATTCCATTTCATTAGAAGAAAGAAGAAGAGGAAGAAGAAGAAGATGACAAGCTAGAGGAGGTGTCTGGGGAGGGGGAAGTCTGGGCCCCCCTGTTTAGACTGTTGCCCGCCCC
>NC_043975.1:49875083-49914783 GCF_902148855.1 Sphaeramia orbicularis
TTTGGACAAGAGGGTGGAGCACAGGGAGCATGAGGGCTGAACAAGTTTAAACAGTACTTTACTCAGAAGGTGAAAATTTCACCAAACATTTGTCTAATTAAATAATTTGACAACCTTCAAGTAACTTATTAACTACAACTACAGCCAAACAAACAGAAGCTCTGAATGTGTTTTACACGACTGACACCTGTCAATCAAAGCCAAACACAGCAGACATGGAAGGAGGAATAAGTTAGGAGTACGAAACTAAAAGGAAGTTATAATTTCCCAACAAGGTAATTTTCCATCATTAAAATACAGTTTTATGCCCTAACTTTGCATCAGATTTTGCTTTTTTTTTTTTTTGACTTTTTAATGTTTAATAAAGAATATTTCCATGTATTAAAACAATCAAATTCCTTATAAATATATATATAAATAATTTTCAATGAGACTCAGTTGTCCAATCCACTGATAAAAACTGTATTTGGACAGTTTATCAGTGCTTATACATGTTATACATTCACAAAAATACATTTATTCAACATTTTTGTCGCGAAGATATTTGTCATTTAAAAAACAAGTCTGGTTAAACTGACAGAACAAATACTTCTTTTACGGTTAATTGTCAGTAATTTTATCTTGTTCTATTTTTTTTTATTTTTTACAGTATTAAACTTTAAATTAACAGTTTAATCTCATGAATAGAAAAGAAATATTTGTGAAATTATGATACATTTGCAAATGTATTTTAACTGTATTTTTCTGTGAAAGAATAAAACATTTCTTTTAAAAAAATTGAAATTTTATGGTTATTCACAGTTACAGTCTTTTCATGTTATTTTCCATTTGACATGTAAAATCACAGTCTGTTTTTGTCATTTCATTGATATTTTCCTGTATCTTAAAAATACAGGAAAAATCTTTAAAATAAACAGTGAAAATTCTGTGAAATGACAGATTTTTTTTTACAGTGTAGCATATACGTGTAACAACTCTGAAGAAACCATAAAAACACCTGTTGCCATATAAAACTAGTACTCAGATGCTGATACTCTGCCAGTACGCCTGTTTACCCTGTGTATGACAAATAAGTCCTTCCCCTTTGAGACGATCCACTGTTTCATGCCGTCTTTGTGAAACAAACAATGACACCAGCTGTTTCAGTCCTTCATCATGTGTTTTTAGGAGTACTGCTTTAATACATCATAAACTCCATGAACACATGATCACATGGCACATGGCGGCTCAGGAGGTAGAGTGGGTCATCCAGTAACCAAAGGTCTGTCCTAGTCATGTGCTGTTGTGCCTTTGGGCAAGACACTTCACCCTCCTTGCCTCCAGTGCTGCTACTCACACTGGTGTAAGAATGTGTATGAACTCAACCATAAGGCACTCCATATAATGGACTGTTCACGTCTACTTCCTTCTATGTCCTACTGTGTTAGTGTGGGGCTGGACGTATGAAACAACTGTAAACACTAGAGTCCTCCGACAAAAACCAGCCATACGTATTATTAATAAGGCCGCTTACTACGAACATACTAATGAATTGTTTATGAAATCCCATTTTATGAAATTTAATGATTTATTCATTCATTCATTTTCTGAACCCGCTTTATCCTCACTAGGGTCATGGGGGTCACTTGGAGCCTATCCCAGCTACATAGGGGTGAAGGCGGGGTTCACCCTGGACAAGTCGCCAGTTCATCTCAGGGCTGAACATATAGAGACAGACAAACAATCACTCTCACATTCACACCTATGGGCAATTTACATTAACCAATTAACCTATTGGTGCATATTTTTGGATGGTGGGAGGAAGCCGGAGTACCCGGAGAGAACCCACGCAGACACGGGGAGAACATGCAAACTCCACACAGAAAGGTCTCACCCCCCATTGACTGGTTTAATGATTTAGTTTACTATAAAATAATGCAAATAATGTATAAAGCCAAATTAAAGTGACTCTGTCTGTGTACAAAGGTTCGTCTCAACACATGAGTCTAAATAGGATTTGTCAGATGTTTGTAAATTTGTTGTACAAACAGCTAGAAAAGTGACAAAAGGAAGATATATATATATATATGTATATATATGCGCGTTGTTGTAGTTCAACTATGGAATGAGGCCAGCATGGATTTAAGAATGTGCAGCACATTTTTGATATTAAAAAAAATGGTACGTAAGGCAATTTTTAAAGGATACAATTGTTAAGATCTAATAAGTCAGGACTGTCAAACTCATTTTAGTTCAGTTCCATATTCAGCCCAATTTGATCTGCAGTGGGCCAGACCAGTAAAATAATGACTTAATGACCTATAAATAATGACGAATCCAAGTTTTTCTTTTTGTTTTAGTACAAAAAACCCCCAATTAAATTATGAAAATATTTACATTTCACAAAAAAGATGTGAAAAACCTGAAAAAACAGAAATTTAATTTGAAAAATTTGTGCAATTTTAACAATATTATGCCTGGACTTATTATTTCTACATGTACATTTACACACAGTGTTCCATAAACATTTGGTAACAGGCAGAATATTGTTCAAATGTTGGAGTTTGGAACTAAAAATTTGAACAATTTCTACTAAATTCCATCTGTTATTCTGAACACAACTCCAGATCCCAGTGGATCCATAAATGCACCAAACATTTAGGAACAGGCAGAATATTGTTCAAACTGCACATTTCGGGTTGTTCATTTTTGTTTTTTATTTATTTGCATTTTATTGTGAAAGAATAGTTTTGTAAATGTAAATATTTTCACAGTGTAATGTTATTTTTTTCACTTAAATTTTTTCCACATAATTTTTCACAAAGAAAACGTGTGGTTGTCATTCTTTCTGGTTTATTGTGTTGTTATTTTGACTGTAGATCCCATTGGTCTGTCTGTGGAACCTGAACCAAAAGGATTTGTTCAACCTGGACTGTTCAGGTTCAGTTTTGCTCTTTCACCTGCAGGGCCGGAATGGAACCTTTGGCGGGCCAGATTTGGCCCCTGGGGCGCATGTTTGACACCTGTGTCATAAGTAATAAGTAAATTATTTAATTTTGATTCTACATTAAATCACCGTTAATTTGGTAGGTTAAGTTTTCTATTTTTCTGGTTTCTGTTCACCTTTTTATGTTTTGGTTGTATACGTTGTTGTTTTTTTCTTTTTCCTCTGTTGGATGCTGGGTAGCTGAATGTGTTCTGTAGGACAGGCATTAATGGAAACATTCTGCTTCTGTCTGGGCCTGTTCAGTCATTAACCTGTTGGTAATGTTTGTCATGTTTGCAGTGTTGTTGTTGACACTGGTTGTTCATGTGATGACTGAATACAGAATTTCATCATCAGTGTTGGGTGGTGGTGGGAGGGGCTGTAGGGGTCAGCCGTGCTTCTGTCGGCCTGCCCCAGGGCAGCTGTGGATACATACAGGGTGCAAGCTGTTGGAGGGGATGGGGGAGATTAAACCCCCCTCTGGTTTTACATCCCTACTTCTGCTCAATGAATTTCATCCTTGGGGGGGGGGGGCAACCAACCACTGTAAATAACAGCAGGTTGTGACAGTTTTTTTCCACCTATATCCTACATTACAGGCACTAATGTTCACCTGAACCCAACTGTCAGCAGTCTCAGAATTCATGAACGTCCCCATGCATGGGGCACCGTAAAGGGGGGGGGGAGGGGGGGGGGGCCTGACAAAATGATGGAGCCCATAGAGCAGTGGAGGGGGTTCAGTGGATACAGGTTAGAAGTTGTGAAAATTTTGTGAAAAATCCCCTGTATAATAGGCGAAGAAAACCCGAGAGCCGGACGTTGAAAGTACGTAAAGTTTCACTTTCATTTCACGCCACACTGAAAAAAAAAAAAAAAACGCAAAAAAAAACATTATTATTCCAGCAGCAGGGGTGCCGAAAAAATACTGGAAAATAACAGAAAATCACCACCTCATAAGAATACGCTAATTTTCCATCATTAAAAAACAGTTTTTTGCTCTAACTTTACATGAGATTTTGCTTTTTTTTTTTTTTTTACTTTTTAATGTTTAATAAAGAATATTTACATGTATTAAAACAATCCAATTCCAAATGATTTTCAATGAGACTCAGTTGTCCAATCCACTGATAAAAACTGTACTTGGACAGTTTATCAGTGCTTATACATGTTATACATTCACAAAAATACATTTATTCAACATTTTTGTTGTGAAACCTCCTGTAATTACACAAGATATTTGTCAATTAACAAACAAGTCTGGTTCAACTGACAGAACAAATACTTCTTTTACGGTTAATTGTCAGCAATTTTATCTCATTTTGTTATTTTTTTAGTATTTTTTTACACTATTAAATTTTAAATTAACAGTTTAATCTCATAAATAGAAAAGAAGTATTTGTGAAATTATGATAGATTTGCAAATGTATTTTAACTGTATTTTTCTGTGGAAAAAGAAAAAAAAATTCTTTAAAAAATTTAAATTTTCTGGTTATTCACAGTTACAGTTTTTTCCTGTTATTTTACATTTGTTGTGTAAAATCACAGTCTGTTTTTGTCATTTTATTGATATTTTCCTTTATCTTAAAAATACAGGAAAAATCTGTAAAATAAACATTGAAAATTCTGTTAAATTACAGATTTTTTTTTTACAGTGTATGTAAATTTCACTTTCGTTTCACACCAGTGTTCATTCCGTTAGTTATGGACTGCACCCCCACGTGTATAACTGCCCCCCCTCGCACCAAAAATAAAGTGAAATAAAATCCCCCCCTCTGTTTTTTTTTTTTTTTTAACAAATCGCACCCTGGATACAGATGTAGTTTACCACCACCAGAGTGTGAATGTGACAGTGAATGAATAATGGATCCACTGAGCGGACTTTGAGTATGCATTCACAGTAAAGCGCTATTTAAATCAAATCCATTATTATTATTTTTATTATTATTATTATTATTATTATTATTATTATTATTATTATTATTATTGTTATTAGTGTGATTTACATTCAAGTATGTGTTAAGTCACAGGTGTTAAACATGCGGCCTGGGGGCCAAAACCGGCCCTCCAAAGGTTCCAATCTGGCCCGTGGCATGATTTTATGAAGTGCAAAAATTACACTGAATATATGAACAATCAAAGGTGTTGAACTGGTTTGAGCCCAATGTGATCTAAAGTAAAATAATAGTCTGTTAACCCTTACAATAAAATGTGACTAACGTGAAAATTAAGCGAAATTTGAACAATATTCTGTCTGTTACTAAATGTTTTGTGGATTTGTAGATCTGATTTGTAAGTTGTGTTAATAAGTTGATTCATAATATTGTAGACATTCTTATTTTAGTTCCACATTCCAAACTTCAAAATTTCAACAAAATTATGTTTGTGCAACATTGTGTGTAATGCACATGTACACGTGATAAGTTGAGGCATAATATTGTTAAAATTTAGCTTATTTTTATTAAGAAATTACTTTTTTTTCCCTGAATATTCATATCTTTTTTGTGAAAAGATAGTTTGTAAATGTGAATATTTTCATAATTTAATGTTTTTTATTGCACAAAAAATAAAGAGAAAAACTTGGAGTTGTCATTATGTATAGGTTTTTATGCTGTTATTTTAATGGTCTGGTCCGCTTGAGATCGAATTGGGCTGAATGTGGAACCTGCACCCAAATGAGTTAGACACCCCTGTGTTAAGTGATGACCTGCCTCCAGTCATGATAAATGATTAAAGCTCTACCTACTGATGTGGCGTTTCTCACAGCACTCAGTAAAAGTTTGAACATGAACAACCCGCCTCCCTCCAAAGCCCCGCCCACTTCCCTCTGCCTGAGCTCACCTGTATAAAATAATCCCAGACAATTTCTTAACAACCTGAGACAGGTTGAACTATTGTCACGCTTGAATGAACTTGTCTACATTCATTAGACTTGTTTTTGTCATTGCTCAGCAATGAACTGCTCAACTTAAGGAACTGCGGTCAGTTCAGGAGTGCTCATGTTCTGTATATAAAGGCAAACTGAAAAGCACCAAAATCATTTGCAATAACTCAGCGATGCCCAGACTGACACGTGACCACAGATGCCATGCTATGGGGGTCCTGGAGGCCGGAACCTCTGCTCGGCAGGTGGCGCACCGTTTTGGATGCGATGTGTCCACCATAGTCAGGATGCAACAGAGGCATGAAGAAACTGGCTCAGCTGCAGACAGACCTGGACCTGGACCAGCACCTGTGACCACGCCACAGCAGGACCGCTACACTGAGCTGCAGAACCTCCAGGACCGCTTTGTGACTTTTGGTTTTGGGGGTCCTTGAGTTTCTTTCTTTATCCTTATTTTTTGTCAACAAATTTGGATGTGATTTTTTATTTTTACTGTATAGAAATGGCCTATGATTAATTCCAAAGAGTTTATGGAATAAAAATCCTCATCGATTTAAAAAAATATAAGAATCTTCAAGTGTTGCATTTTCATTGGCACTGAGTATATATGAGAATTAAACATTTTTGAGTTTCAGTACCTGGTGGATTTCTTTTACATTTTAGTTTGACACATGCTTATTAGGAGCATTTGAAGATGACAAAAGAAAAGTGTAAAAATGCCACATCATACGGTACAGCTTTAAGTCGGTAAATTAAAGTGAATCCTCTGTGTACTAGAGCTGATACTGAAGTATGACAATGATGTCAAACAGACGTCCACGCTGAAGGACACACAGTGTCAGAGCAGCCTTCCTCCTCTTCCTACTGTACTGACTGCTGGGCTTTGACTGATTGCAAAATGGAAAAACAGTGAGGTAGAAAGAGAAGGTGGTCAGTACAGATGCTCACATTTGGACGCTACATGAATTGTAAATAGCTCACGGTCCCATTTAGTGTTTATCTTTAATGAGCTCGCACCATGCTCTGCGATTTAGATGCTGTTGCCATGGAAACTGTGGCCATAGCGATGACTCCAGTGAGGACATTCATGCCTTACTTTAAATTCATGCTGTTTCAGGCACAGGTTTGGATGATTTTATTACTTTATCTTTATATATTTGAAAGTTTTTTGTAAGATAATTATAGGAGCCGATCAGTAAGTTTTAAGTTGAGGAGGTTGTCGGTCCATAACAGCCTGAAGGCCCATTATAACAATACAAACTTATTTTACGGTTTTGTCAGTGAAGCCTGGTCGTAGTCTGATGCATCACATTGAGACATGCAGTTTATTTGAATGGCTTGTACATAACCCAAAGGAATGCACGTCCAAATCTGAACATATGAATCAGTTTGGAATTTGGAAAAAAAGAATGTCATCCTTGAATCATGTCTTTAAAAAAATAAATAAATAAATAAAAGTAGTGCTGGGAAGCGATCATTTTTTTTAATCACAATTAATCGCGTGGATTTCTGTGATTAATCACGATTAATCACATAGTTATATTGGGGGGGTTGCCGGCATCAACAGCGTGTATTTCCTTTCAGTGATATTTCAGACTGCAGTACTCCACTGATAAAAATAATTGCACATGTCAGTGCTTCCAAACACCTGTGTCCTTCTCCCCCCCACCATCTGAAGACATTTAAATGAAAATGTCCATGGAACAGACCGCTACTGTTACACATGTTTATGTCCACACATGTTTATTTCCACTTGTGAGTGATTGACAGGAGTCTTAGTCCCACTAATCAGTACTAATACTAATAAGCCCAATAATATGTGATGTTCAGTTGTTCAAAGTAAACAAAGGGGGCCCTCTAGTGGTGGGAATAAGTGTCACTAACGTATGTTTTGTCCTTTCGGTGTTCCTGTAGTCAGTTCAGACATAAGAAGGAACTAACAGACACGTTTCTTTCACTCTGTTTGTATGGCCCCAAAAACGTTTGCCTGTGAGTATTTTCTGTTCAGTTGTTGTCAGAATGAATAGTATCAAATATCTCTGATGTGAACCTTTGTTGCTGGATAAAAAGACGTTGTAAATCTTAAATTAATCTGTAAATGCTAATTGTTAGCATGTCTATGGATTTTCCCATTCAAGTTAGCATCGAGCTAGTGATCTTTTTCCCATTCATTTAAATGTATAATGCCATGTAAATGTACTAAGGCAGTGAACAGAACTCAGACATATTTAGTTTGTATGTGTCAGTTTTACAGTGAGTCTACAGGAACAGATTTGGACACAAGTTTTGGGCGTCCGGCTTTTCTTGGTAAACCTGTTGTCTATCTGCAGCTAATCGCTACACGCACACAAGCAGAAGAATAGGAGTTAGAATAAAACGGCATTAACGGGAGATAAAAAAAAAATTCTCTGCGTTATTTAATGAATACGTTAACGCGGTAATAACATGTTAACTTGCCCAGCCCTAATTTAAAGTAAAAGTTATTTCTCTTTTGTTCAGGACTTCCGTGGTGTCCCAGCTGTCACAACATGGGGTAATTCTTTTTTTTTTTTTTTGTCACTGTCTGAAATCTTTGAAAATTGAAAATTAACTTCACCCTATAACGTCAAATGTGTCATATTTGATACATGAGTTTTGAAGCCCTCTACATGATCAGTGTGATATTTTTTTTCTTGAAAAACCTGATGTATACAATTAGATACATGCAATACACAGATAATCCACCAGGGGGAGGAGTTCATTCACCAGAGGCCTTTCCGGTGACACTACAAGACTGACATTAATGAGGAAGGAGGAAGAACTGTGACAATTTTGAAAAGAAATGACCAATTTGTTAGACATGTTTGTTATATTAGGTTTTTGTTTCTTCAACAATAATAAAAATTATTGAGCATTGAGACCCAATGTATCAAATATGATACAAAATTGAAACTCATACATGGAAATTGATATTTGAAAAAAAAGACCAAAAAAAATGATGGTTGCTCAGAAGGACCAATAAAGGCTCCAGTTTCAAAGAACTAGAATTTCCTGTCAATGATTTAACGGTTCAGGCTTTACAGCGTTAAAGAAAGAACAAAGATCCACATCTGAGGTCACCCAGTAAAAAGAATGGCTGTCATTGTCCTTTCACTGATCATATTTAATCACACACATAAAGCCATGCACTCAATGACACCCAACAACCTCAAGCTATTTCATTGTTACCCTATTTTGTTTTTTAATCCTTTATTAGGTAAGTGACTATTTTTGGTCATTTCCATATATATTACAAGACAGTGACAGCAACAAGTGACAGGACAGTGAGTCAACAATCTGAGGTCCAAAGTGGTCTACAGGGTCTGTAAGGTCCAATGGGGTCTACAGGGTCTGTAAAGTCCAATGTGGTCTACAGGGTCTGTAAAGTCCAATGTGGTCTACAGGGTGTGTAGGTCCAATGTGGTCTACAGGGTCTGTCAGGTCCAATGTGGTCTACAGGGTCTGTCAGGTCCAATGTGGTCTACAGGGTCTGTCAGGTCCAATGTGGTCTACAGGGTCTGTAAGGTCCAATATTCTGCCTCAGTTTATCATTTCCACATGTGCATTATAACGTACAGATCACAGTGGATCTACAAATACACCAAACATTTAATAACAGGCAGAATATTGATACAGTTACACAGGTTTATATGAAGACATTTCATGCTCATATTTGTTCAGCTTATTCACATTTTTGTTAAAAGATAGTTTGTAAATGTAAACATGTTCATATAATTTTACTTTTGTACACTAAAACAAAGACAAAAATTTTGGTTATCCATTATCTATAGGTTGTTATGATAGTATTGCGGCATGTTGGAGTTTCCCAGCATGCATTGGGGCAAAGTAGTTTTATGTGTTTACAGTGTTCTGAGTTTAAAAGAAGTGTTGTTGTTGTTGTTGTTAGATAACAGAGTTATGGAATGGTTTACAATTTCTGTTAGTTGTTTTCTTGTGGAATGATTATTTCTGTTCAGTTCTTTTTCTTGCACCATCAGCTCAGTTGCTCCTTTGTTTCATCAGACTCTGCAGTGGTTACAAAACAGGGTGACTAATATTTGTGGTGATTAATACTTCACCTGCTTCCTACACAATGAAACTGATCTGCTGCACTTGAAATTATATTGGATAGTGATGGGACAGTTGTCTCTTTGAAGGGAGTCATTCAATCAGGAGTCATTCACTGAAAAGAGTCGTTCAACAGACCGACTCTTTTATGTTTTTTGCATTATTTTGAAACATCAATGTTTTAATGACTAAATAGGCTACATGTGATGATTGACATTACATTTTCCACTGGCTGCAGTGGGATGATAATCCACCAGGTGGTAGAAAATACGTACCGGGTCACATACAACAGGTTTATGAGGAAAGTATTGATCTTGTTGATTGGATAGAGGTCTCAAAACCTGGTGTAGCAAATATGATACAAATGGTTTTATACCAGGGGTGTCAAAGTCATTTTATTTCAGGGGCCACATTCCCCCTAATATGATCTCATGTGGGCCGGACCAGTAAAATAATAACAGCGAGAAATGTAAATTTATATGATAATAATGTTTACATCGACAAAGTTTCCTTAAAAATCTGAATATGAACAACTTGAAATGTCTTAAAAATAACAAGTGCAATTTTAGCAACATTCTGCCTCAGTTTATCAGTTTATCATTTACACATGTGCGTGACAACTTACATTACGATTACAAATACACAAAACATTTAATAACTTGCACAATATTGGTAAAATTGCATTCACTTTTCATAAGACATTTTCAGGTTGTTCATATTTGTTCAGGTTATTCACATTTTTTGTCAAAGGATAGTTTGTTAATGTAAACATTTTTATGTAATTTTACATTTTTTACACAAAGGCAAAGAGAAAATTCGTAGTTGTCATTATTTATAAGTTATTATAATAGTATTTTACTGGTCTGACCCACTTCAGATCATACTGATCTGTGTGTGGAACCTGAATTAAAATCATTTTGACACCATTGCTTGTTAATATCTTCAGTGTAATTTCTAAATTTCACAAATTCATCCCGCGGGCCGGATTGGACCCTTTGACTCCTGTGTTTTATAAGTTAAAATATTGATGACCAGACAAATGGTCAGCGACCTCTGTATCCACTGTCCACACAACTATACAAACAAAACTACACACATATCCGAGCTTGAACCCTGTCCTCCTGGTAACCTGAATCCACCACAGATCAGCCAGAGGGAACACAGTAAACCTGTTCACCTGCAGAAAACACACTGCAGTCATTCATATATCCAGGACTCAGCTGAATATAAAGCACAGGCTTGGTGTAGTTTCCAGCGTGCGACCATTGCATCACGGCAGAGTCTCATTTTGACAGATCAGCGAGTCCAGAACACTCGAATAAGACGCAGATCTGTCCTCCTCCGTCTTCAGAGCGGTCGTCTTCACCTGCTGCTCTGTTGAATATTTTTAATGTCAGCCCAGCTGGTCCACAGTGTCTGACAGGACACATGATACGGACCAGAGCACACAAACCACTGACTTGGGCTTTCCAAACACGAGTTTACTTTGGTTCAGGTTTTCATACAATAACCTATTTATCATGGCATATTTTATTGCAGCATTCTTAAAGCTCTCCTTTACTCCACATATTGTCGCTGTCAGGCAGAAACCTCATAAGTCCATTTTTGGTCTATTTTTTTTTTTTTTTTTTTTTTTTTTGACATAAAATGATTCTGTTGGTTAGTCTTCACGTTGTCCTGATGGTTTTGGACCAGCGGTGTCAAACTCATTTTCTTCCAGGAGCCACATTCAGCCCAATTTAATCTTAAGTGGGCCGGACCAGTAAAATAATAACATGAGAACCCATAAATAACGACAACTCCAAACTGTTTTAGTGCAAAAAATAACATTCAATTATGCCAATATTTGCATTCAAAAACAATCCAAGCAAAAACCATGTGAATAACCTGAAAAAAAATGCAGTTTATTAAGGAATGAGTACATTTTTTTTCAATATTATGCTGCGACTTATCATTTATGCATATGCATTACAAATCAGATCTACAAAGACACAAAACATTTAGTAAAAGGCAGAAAATTGTTAAAATTGCACTGAATTTACTTCAGATATTTCAGGTTGTTCATACTTGTTCAGGTTATTCACATTTTAAAGGATAGTTTGTTAATGTAAATATTTTTTATAATTTAATGTTTTTTGCACTAAATCAAAGAGAAAAATTGGTGTTGTCATTATTTATAGGTTAATATAATATTATTTTTGAGTTTGAGTTTTTGTCATTTCGTTAGTTTTCGTTAACGATAATAACCTTGGTTGTAACATACATGTGTAAATTAAAAAGTGATAAATTAAGGCTGAAAATTGTTACAATTACACTTGTTTTTCTTGAGATGTTTCAAGTTGTTCATATTATTCAGATTTTAAAGGAAGCTTTGGAGATGTAAACTTAATCATAACATAATTTAACATTTTTCACTTTTATTATTTTACTGGTCTGGCCCATTTGAGATCATATTAGGGGGAGTGTGGCCCCTGAATTAAATGGAGTCTGACACCCCTGACTAGGGATGGGAATCGAGAACCGGTTCTTTTTGAGAACCAGTGTCCTGTCGAGCCACCCTACCTGTCGAGTTGAGCTACCTAGCGCTACTGAGCATGTGCATGCCCCTAAGCGTTTTCACAGTTTAAATGCCCATCGATTTGTGCTCCCTCAGGCAGAAGTGAGTCATATTTTGTACATATATTTCTTTAACAGTGCCTTTTGAGCAGCAAGCATGGAAGCAATTATGTGCACGAAAGATAGACATAGAATATTGACTTTAGATGATAATAACATAAGGCAGTTGTCATTGTATGATATAGCGTTAAGTGTGTGGGTCAGGTGGGTGTTCATGGCGTTTAGATTATTGTTTAAGTTAGTTCAACAGATGCCAATAATGATAGCCTACCATTTAACTGACTACATCTATGTTAACAGTTCCTGTAAGCAATTACATGTGCACGAAGGATAGACATAGAATATTGAAGTGAGATGAAAACGCAAATTATGGTGTTTCTATAGTAGGAGCTTTATTTAATAGAAGTTATAAGCCTGTCGAAATGAGCTTCCTCTACCCATATTAAGATGAATAAATAAATACTGGTGTTTTTCTACAGTCAAAGCATTATTTCATTTTCAAATAGGCGTGTCGAAACGTAAGGTAACATGTTTTGACGGGATAGCGTCAGTCGATAGACGTCGCTGTCGATATAAGCTACTGGTAGCTTATATCGACAGAGCAGCTCAACTCGACAGAACACCGGTTCCCAGTAGCTCGATTCCTTGGAATCGTTTGCCTGCCTGCTTAACGATTCTGCTTTTCAGTTCCGCCTTTGTTGTGCATGCGCGATGATGTCACACGTACGCTGCATTGTTTTGGTCAGAACGTAGACAACATGGTGTTGAGGCAGAAACGGTCTAAACAGACCACACCAGGTCTACACAGACCACACCAGGTCCAAACAGACCACACCAGGTCTAAACAGACCACACCAGGTCCAGACAGACCACACCAGGTCCAAACAGACCACACCAGGTCTAAACAGACCACACCAGGTCCAAACAGACCACACCAGGTCTAAACAGACCACACCAGGTCTAAACAGACCACACCAGGTCTAAACAGACCACACCAGGTCTAAACAGACCACACCAGGTCCAGACAGACCACACCAGGTCCAAACAGACCACACCAGGTCCAAACAGACCACACCAGGTCCAGACAGACCACACCAGGTCCAAACAGACCACACCAGGTCTAAACAGACCACACCAGGTCCAAACAGACCACACCAGGTCTAAACAGACCACACCAGGTCTAAACAGACCACACCAGGTCCAAACAGACCACACCAGGTCTAAACAGACCACACCAGGTCTAAACAGACCACACCAGGTCTAAACAGACCACACCAGGTCCAGACAGACCACACCAGGTCCAAACAGACCACACCAGGTCTAAACAGACCACACCAGGTCCAAACAGACCACACCAGGTCTAAACAGACCACACCAGGTCTAAACAGACCACACCAGGTCTAAACAGACCACACCAGGTCTAAACAGACCACACCAGGTCCAGACAGACCACACCAGGTCCAAACAGACCACACCAGGTCCAAACAGACCACACCAGGTCCAGACAGACCACACCAGGTCCAAACAGACCACACCAGGTCTAAACAGACCACACCAGGTCCAAACAGACCACACCAGGTCTAAACAGACCACACCAGGTCTAAACAGACCACACCAGGTCCAAACAGACCACACCAGGTCTAAACAGACCACACCAGGTCTAAACAGACCACACCAGGTCTAAACAGACCACACCAGGTCTAAACAGACCACACCAGGTCTAAACAGACCACACCAGGTCTAAACAGACCACACCAGGTCCAGACAGACCACACCAGGTCCAAACAGACCACACCAGGTCCAAACAGACCACACCAGGTCCAGACAGACCACACCAGGTCCAAACAGACCACACCAGGTCTAAACAGACCACACCAGGTCCAAACAGACCACACCAGGTCTAAACAGACCACACCAGGTCTAAACAGACCACACCAGGTCCAAACAGACCACACCAGGTCTAAACAGACCACACCAGGTCTAAACAGACCACACCAGGTCTAAACAGACCACACCAGGTCCAGACAGACCACACCAGGTCCAAACAGACCACACCAGGTCTAAACAGACCACACCAGGTCTACACAGACCACACCAGGTCCAGACAGACCACACCAGGTCCAGACAGACCACACCAGGTCTAAACAGACCACACCAGGTCCAAACAGACCACACCAGGTCTAAACAGACCACACCAGGTCCAAACAGACCACACCAGGTCCAAACAGACCACACCAGGTCTAAACAGACCACACCAGGTCCAAACAGACCACACCAGGTCCAGACAGACCACACCAGGTCTAAACAGACCACACCAGGTCTAAACAGACCACACCAGGTCCAAACAGACCACACCAGGTCTAAACAGACCACACCAGGTCCAGACAGACCACACCAGGTCTAAACAGACCACACCAGGTCTACACAGACCACACCAGGTCTAAACAGACCACACCAGGTCCAGACAGACCACACCAGGTCTAAACAGACCACACCAGGTCTAAACAGACCACACCAGGTCCACTGGAACACTGTCAAAGCTTCCATGTCTTCTAAAGGGTGGAAATGCGGCAATAGAGGCATTAGTAAAGAGTCTGTAGTTTCACTTTCACTATACCCCCCCCCGAACCGGGCCAGCGTCATCTGTTATTATTTGTTCATACTGTATATGTTCTTTTTTCTGTGCAGATGGAAATATAAAAGACAGTTCATGCAAACACACCTGTTTGTACTCTGTTATTCCCTCACCCAGTGAGAATCGATAAGGAATCGGATCGATAAGCAATATCGATAATGGAATCGGAATCGTTACATTCTTAACGATTCCCATCCCTACCCTCTGCCTTCACATACATTCCACCTGCTGAAAACAACAAAGCAGCAGGAGGAGGAAGAATGAAAAAGAAAGGACAGAGATAAACAGAGGGTTGTCAAGAAAGAACACTTACAGACACAAGAACATCAACTCCATCCCTGTAATTATCTCCACTCGTCTGATCGCTACAATGACAGATGGGACATTGACTGCAACCTGTAGAAACGTTGCTATGACGACCGTCTATATTTACACCTGAGGCAGGCTCCTGGCCAGAGGAATGTAGGAGACGGCGAACCCTGTATGAGCAGCAGACGTGGACGAGCACAGCGTCTGTCTGAGGTGAGTCATGGCGTCTGGTCCACCCTGGACCAGATGATGGTGCACATGCTCAGACCACCACCTCCAAATGTCAGAGCAGCTTCTTACTTTGACTGCGCTTCATCTACAAGTGTTTTGAACACATAAAATGGGTGACGAATGAAAACAAACTGCTTAATAGTATAGTTCATTTGATCATTCAAACTAATTACAACTTGGTCGCACGTTAACGTCTTTTTCAACAGCAACAATAATAAGTGTTCACCAGGGCCGTCTTAACACATGGGCCTGATGGGCACTAACCCATGTTAGTCTGTATATGTCAGGGCTGTCAAACTCATTTTAGTTCAGTTCCATATTCAGCTAAATTTGATCTGCAGTGGGCCGAACCAGTAAAATAAAAACATAATGACCTATAAATAATGACAACTCCAAATTTTTTTGTCTTTGTTTTAGTGTAAAAAAAACCCCAGTGAATTATGAAAATTCTTACTTTTATAAACTACCCAAAAAAACAAAAAAAAAAGAAAAACCTGAAAAAACTGAAATTTAAATTAAAAATTGTATGACAATTTAGTGCAATTTTAACAATATTATTCCTCAACTTATCATTTGTCCATGTGCATTCTGGATCAGATCTACAAAGACACTAAACACAGAGGAACAGGCAGAAAAATTGTTAAAATTGTGCTGAATTTTCTTTGGACATTTCAGGTTGTTCATATTTGTTTGCATTTTATTGTGAAAGAATAGTTTTGTAAATGTAAATATTTTCACAGTGTAATTTTATTTTTTTCACTTAAATTTTTTCCACATGATTTTTCACAAAAAAAAAAAAAAAATGTAGTTGTCATTATTTCTGGTTTACTGTGTTGTTCTTTTGACTGCAGATCACATTGGTCTGTATGTGGAACCTGAACCAAAAGGATTTGTTCAACCTGGACTGTTCAGGTTCATTTTTGTGCTTTCATCCTGCAGGGCCGGAATGGAACCTTTGGCGGGCCAGATTTGGCCCCTGGGCCGCATGTTTGACACCTGTGATGTAGATGTTCATAAAAGCTTAGATTAAAATTGAGAGGTTTTTTGTTAGAAAACAAAGAAAACTGAAAAAAGTGACTTTTTCAGTGAAATCTGTCATTAACTGAACATAAACCCAGTGTCTCCATCCACTGTCACTGATCCAACTCTATGGGTTTTACTGGTGAATAAATGTTGTAGAAGATGACGGTGTTTCCATGGTAACTACGGAGTCTCTGAACGTCCAAATGGGTCATATCAACAGGTATTAAACAATTTAGATCAGTCGATGGTTTTGGTTAAAGGGGGACGTTTAGGTCTTAAAGAGTTAACGTAATTTCTTTTTTGGAACCATTTCAGTGTTTGAAGGTTTTGTTAGCAGCTGTATGACACACTGCCCTACTCCACAAATTAATGAATGTTCTTGTCTTTAATACAAACTCTGTACATTCCATGGAAAACGTCCCTGTTGACTCATTCATGCAGTGTTTGCCATACTTCTCCACTTGCTTTGTTTATATTGATGTGGGATAATATCCCATCTGCCCCTCTGAGAATCCACCCAGACTTCATCATCTGAAGTCAGACAGCCCCGGGGACATTCATCAGAAGTGGTGCGACTCCTGTTACATGCAGTCCTCGTCTGCAAACATCAGCTTATTCCAGTCTGTGACTCATATTCCAGCACAGTCTTGTCCAGGTTTAACTTTAGCAGCGAACTGAATGACGAATACAGCCATACATGCCCGAGCACGGCTGTGAGATGCTGTTCCATACTGGATCCCCTGAGGATATCCCCGGTCTAAGTTTAACCTGCATCTGCAGAGTCGTGAGGCTTCTGGCCATTATTAACATTGATTTATATTTTGGAGAACAGGCAGATTCAGGCTGTTCCAGGCAGTGTGGGTTTAGTATACTGACAGGAGCTGCTTTTCCTTTGGACAAATGAGCAAAACTTTACAGATATATTTACTAAATGTCGAAAACACTGAAGTGCAAAATGTCGTTTTTTCCATTAAGTCACAAATGTGATGCTTTATTTATTATGGCGCGATGTCACGAAAAATCATTCCATCAACATGGCGACGAACGTAAATGTCACGTTGATTTACATATATATTAATACTGGGTCATTCCATGTCAATTCAACCTATGGTCCCCACATGACCCCCTCAGAAAATTCTGAAAAAATACACACTTGTTCACCTACCAGATAAAAAACACATCCAACATTTAGGAGATGCAGCCCTTTGAAAATTCATGTTTGGTTTTTTATTTTTGCAAATGTGCTTTTGGTCCAACTTTGAGGAGCTCTCTGTCCTCAGGTATTCCATCTACACTGAAACTGAAACGTACTGTCTGGGCTGAAATCCCCTGAAAAGACCAAATTTGGCATCAAAATAACTCTAGGTGCCTTCATGTTTGGTCCATGAGGCCTTGAAATCAGGCCCAAAGGCTCATTCTTCAAATGTCCTCTGTCTTCAGGCTTCACTGGGACAGAATGGATGAATGGACACACCTCATTTTTTGCATGGATTCTTCTGGTCCAGATGCAACAATCTACTGTAAAAAGATCACATTTACATGAAAAGTGTGGCTGTGAGGCAATGAATAAAATGGGTCAATTTCAATTTTTCACAAAAATACTCTTTATTTGAGCACCCACATGACCATGTGGACAGTTAATGAACATTTTGAAATTTTGACCATGTCTTCATATATGTTTCCAGATGTTGTGCACAAAGTTTTAGCTTTGGGATAGAACTGGTTCTATTTTTAATATTTTTTTTTTACTGCATGACTATATTTTCTTCAAATTGTATCCATACGTAGGTAAATGTCATTTTTAACAGTAGAATGGCATTGATTATTGCACCAGTTCTGATAATACTGCAGATATTTGAACTAGGCTGTGGAACTGCAGGATGGCTCAGATAGAAGAAGGACAGATTTCCCAGAACTGGCTCAGGTTGAAGCCTGGAGTAGAGACTTCTGGGAAATTGGATTGAGCTGATCAGTTGACCCAATTTCACCAGGGTCAACGACAGAAATGGAGCTCAGATTTGTCAGAGTACAAGCCTGAAGAGAGAGGACATTTGAAGAATGAGCCTTTGGGCCTGATTTCAAGGCCTCATGGACCAAACATGAAGGCACCTACAATTATTTTGATGCCAAATCTGTTCTTTTCAGGGGGATTTCAGCCCAGACAGTCAGTTTCAGCAGTGTGGATGGAATACCTGAGGACATAGAGCTCCTCAAAGTTGGACGAAAAAGCAAATTTGCAAAATTAAAAAAAAATGGAAAAAAACAAAAACATTAATTTTCAAAGGGCTGTATCTCCTAAACTATTACAGATATGACATTAAAATTTTGGATGTGTTTGTTTATCTGGTAGGTGAACAAGTGTGATTTTTTTTTCAGAATTTTCTGGGGGGGGCGGATCAGGTGGGGCACTTTCTGAAATCTGGTTGATTTGGGATGGAATGACCCTTCTAGCACTTTGACCCATGAGGAACCATGGGTTCTAGATCCTCTGATCCGGTTCATTCCTTTACTTTCTTGGCCAGTTCCCCTGGCATTTACAGTTGAATAACCTCTCAGCTGGCATGTTTGTTTCTACACATGAAATTTGACACCATGGCAATGTGGCCCTGTTGTTTATCTGTTGCTACATAACCCACTTCAATGATGATTCAATGATTTTGGGCATAGCAACATGATTGTAAGGCTATTGTGTTCCAAAATTACAAATATGTCCCAAAATATCGGTCCTAGATGGGGCTGGGACCTTTCTGTGTAGAGTTTGCATGTTCTCCCCTTGTCTGCGTGGGTTCTCTCCAGGTACTCCAGCTTCCTCCCATCATCCAAAGACATGCACTGATAGGTTAATGGGTTCATCTAAATTGCCCATAGGTGTGAATGTGAGAGTGATTGTTCGTCTCAGTATGTTCAGCCCTGCGATGAACTGGAGACAAGTCTTCCTGTCCTCTGTCCAGAGCAGACGTGTTTCTGAGCTGTCCTTGCCTTCCTCTTTTTTCTCCTGCTTTTGCCTCTGCGTCTCGTCTGTTTTTGTCTTTGGATCCCCTGCTTGCTGTACTCCCAAACAACTAAATTATGGAATTGATCAACTGGACACTCTGCGCAATTGACAAGATTTTTTCACCCAGGAACAAAGGCATCTGGAGGAGCCCGCCTGCCCTGACAGAACTTTTGCAGTATGCAATCGACGCTTGGAACAAGTGGAGGTAGTATGGCTGTGGGTTCTGTCGGTGGAGGATTGATATTTACCTGATTGGATTTTTGATAACAGGACTCCTTCTAATTGGTCTTGGAGTTGCCCTGGTTTATCGCAAAATTGGAAAGACAGCAGCACACACAGAGACCCCGCTGCTGTCGATTGAAATGAAGGAGCACTTTGAAGCGGTTAGTGACAACATGAAGGTTTTACAGCGAATGGTGACACAGTTGGATGATTGTGTGTTAGACCAAACTGGACGAGCTGTGGACTCACACAAAAGTTGGATTCCATCTGGACAGACCGTGCATGAGCTCCAACAAATCGCGGGACTGAGGGGAAAAGGACGAACTGTGCAGGATGGACCTGCTCTGAAGTGAGGAGTAATACTGAGGCCCAGTTAGAACAAAAATTAAGTTCTAACTAAATTAAGCAGAAATCAAATCATTTCTCCCCGTTTAATTCTGTTTCCTCTTGGGAGCCGGTAAAGCAGTTGGAGCCACTCTGGTCTAATCTGTTCCTTTGCAGTCCAAACATCCTTCCAAGGCCCAGACTCAGGACTGAATGAACTGATAAGGACAGAAGTCTGAGTCTGATTTTTCAGACACAAACAGACTTTCAAGGACTCACCACATGCAACCATTTAACCCCCCCCCCATCTCCGTCTACCTCACAACATTCTTCTTGTCTTCCTGTCCCCCTCCCACAACCGAATCCATCGAAAAAGTTCCATCACTGTGTTTATAATGTCTTATGTCTTATGTATGTGCTTGCATTATCTTCACTGTAATTCTTTCGAAGGATTTGTATTGGGCACATGCGCACGCAGCGACCGGCAGTGAGCGAGAGCTGCGAAACCAATCTACCCACGGGTACAAATAAAGTCATCTTGTACCTTGAACCTTGAAGTCCAGTACCCCGTCTTCACCCATAAGTAGCTGGGATAGGCTCCAGCGACCCCCACGACCCTAGTGAGGATAAAGCGGGTCCAGAGAATGAATGAATGAATCAGTATTGGTCCTATCATGTTGCAGTTGTCACTAGTCTCTTCCTTGCACAAAAATACATAAGTATGCCGAACTGCAGCAGTCGGCTCTTTCTGGATTTTGTGTGATGCCTGAGACACACACACACACACACACACACACACACACACACACACACACACACACACACACACACACACACAGAGTCTACTTCCCTTTTATAATCTAGACTTCTACCAGGTCTCTGGAGTTCATAATTAGACTTCAAAGGCGATGCAGGCCCACTCTGTCAAAGCACCCTCTGGGTCCTGGAAAATACTCACATTTCTCTGTTGTTTTGAATTTAGAATGCTCGTTACCCCTCTATCCCGTACGAAAAAAAAAAAAGATTCAGTTTCCTCATGTACCACACTATGATTATTTTAAAACTCTTCTTCTTCACTTTTGTAACATCTATCAACATCCGTTGTTTTTTTTTTGTTGTTGTTGTTCACATGACTCTAGTTGCACATGAAGGTCTTTCCATTGCAGTTTGGTGCAATATACAAATTTGGGCACACTGAAAAAAACACCTCTTGCAAACTCAAAAACTTTTCATCGAAAAACAAGAGTTTGGGTGAAATTGTCATTTTTCCACACTGTAAAAAAAAAAAAACAGTAAAAAAACCAGCAATATTCCAGCAGCAGGGGTGCCAAAAAATACCATAAAACAACAGAAAATAACCATCTCATAAAAATACAGTAATTTTCCATAATTAAAATACAGTTTTTTGCCCTAACTTTACATGAGATTTTTCTTTTTTTTTTTTTTTTTTTTAACTTTTTAATGTTTAATAAAGAATATTTACATGTATTAAAACAATCCAATTCCCTATAAATATATATATAAATAATTTTCAGTGAGACTCAGTTGTCCAATCCACTGATAAAAACTGTATTTGGACAGTTTATCAGTGCTTATACATGTTATACATTCACAAAAATACATTTATTCAGCATTTTTGTTGTGAAACCTCCTGTAATTACACAAGATATTTGTCAATTAACAAACAAGTCTGGTTCAACTGACAGAACAAATACTTCTGTTACCATTAATTGTCAGTAATTTTATCTCGTTTTATTAATTTTTTTTTTTACAGTATTAAACTTTAAATTAACAGTTTAATCTCATAAATAGAAAAGAAATATTTGTGAAATTATGATACATTTGCAGATGTATTTTAACTGTATTTTTCTGTGAAAAAAGAAACAATTTCTTTTAAAAAATGGAAATTTTATGGTTATTCACAGTTACAGTTTTTTCCGTGTTATTTTACATTGATGTGTAAAATCAGTCTGTTTTTGTCATTTCATTGATATTTTCCTGTATCTTAAAAATACAGGAAAATCTGATCTGTCAAATAAACAGTGAAAATTCTGTTACATTACAGATTTTTTTTACAGTGCATTAGGCACATTTTTCTGTCTGAAAATACCTACATAGGCCTCAGACTGGTGTTGTTTTAATCCAGTTATTCTCAGGTTGTTTTAGCCTGTATTAGCATCAAAATTACACAAGTATGAATGATATAAGAAGCACTAAGGATCTGTCAATTCGATATCAGCCAATATGCCTGTAATATATAAAGCTTATCATGCATTTATTACATTTAATTATTATCAGAAGATTAACATAATAAACGGCTAAATCCTGTTCCATGGTGATGTCATTTATAACTGAAGGACTCACTATATTTTATATTTCAGAGTCTGACGTTGGAGATGCAGTGATCGCATAAATGGCAGGACTTCAACATCAGAGACCTGAATTTGCATCCCATAAATATTTGGGTTCAAGCCACAAAAGCACTTTAATGCAAATGTCTTTCTATTTTTGGCACATGGAAAAATGACTTTTCATTTTACGAAAAAAAAAAGGATCTGAGCAGAACTGTGGAAACAGTTCTATTGTCCTTGGTTTGATTGTAAATGTGATTAAAACATATTCTTTCAAACCATGGAAGTAGAGAGGAGATAGGTAATAAGAGGAAGGAGCTGCAACAGTGACTAAATATGGTTCATGGACGGAACTGGTCACCACTGTTTAACCAAACTGTTCTAAAAGTTCCATTTTCTGGAAACGTTAACACCATCTTTTCTTTTGGAAACTGGCCATGATACCCAGCCCTAGTACTGAAGCCAACGCTGTCACTCGTCTCCCTCTTTTTCCCACTCAGTGGGCGGAACCGTTAGGGATGGGAATCATTAAGAATTTAACAATTCCGATTCCGTTATCAATTTTGCTTTTTAATCCAATTCCTTTGGGTGAGGGAATAAAAGAGTACAATTGGGTGTGTTTGCATTAACTGTCTTTTATATTTTCATCTGCACAGAAAATAGAACATATACAGTATGAACTAATAATAAGAACAGATGACGCTGGGGGGGCAGTGGCGACAGCATGCAGTGACAGTGAAACTACAGACTCTTTACTAATTCCTCTATTGCCGCATTTCTACTACGTGGAACTGGGTCGACTCGACTCGGCTTGTCTCCCATTGTTGTGCACCTCATTTCCTTTCCCTTCTTACCTTCGGAAACTTGTCTTTGGGTACGACGTTTGTTGCCCACACCGGAACCGGCCCAGTGTTCACTCTGCTGCTACATTCAAAGTAGCGAACCACATATGTGACATTCCTGTAAACGAATCACATGCTGTGGACGAATGTTTGAGCAGATTGGAGGGATTCCACCCTTTAGAAGAAATGGAAGCTTTGACAGTGTTCAACTGGACCTGGTGTGGTCTGTTTGGACCTGGTGTGGTCTGTTTAGACCTGGTGTGGTCTGTTTGGACCTGGTGTGGTCTGTTTAGACCTGGTGTGGTCTGTTTGGACCTGGTGTGGTCTGTTTAGACCTGGTGTGGTCTGTTTGGACCTGGTGTGGTCTGTGTAGACCTGGTGTGGTCTGTTTGGACCTGGTGTGGTCTGTTTAGACCTGGTGTGGTCTGTTTGGACCTGGTGTGGTCTGTGTAGACCTGGTGTGGTCTGTTTGGACCTGGTGTGGTCTGTTTAGACCTGGTGTGGTCTGTTTGGACCTGGTGTGGTCTGTTTGGACCTGGTGTGGTCTGTGTAGACCTGGTGTGGTCTGTTTGGACCTGGTGTGGTCTGTGTAGACCTGGTGTGGTCTGTTTGGACCTGGTGTGGTCTGTTTAGACCTGGTGTGGTCTGTTTGGACCTGGTGTGGTCTGTGTAGACCTGGTGTGGTCTGTTTGGACCTGGTGTGGTCTGTGTAGACCTGGTGTGGTCTGTTTGGACCTGGTGTGGTCTGTTTGGACCTGGTGTGGTCTGTGTAGACCTGGTGTGGTCTGTTTGGACCTGGTGTGGTCTGTTTGGACCTGGTGTGGTCTGTGTAGACCTGGTGTGGTCTGTTTGGACCTGGTGTGGTCTGTTTGGACCTGGTGTGGTCTGTTTAGACCTGGTGTGGTCTGTTTGGACCTGGTGTGGTCTGTTTGGACCTGGTGTGGTCTGTGTAGACCTGGTGTGGTCTGTTTGGACCTGGTGTGGTCTGTTTAGACCTGGTGTGGTCTGTTTGGACCTGGTGTGGTCTGTTTAGATCGTTTCTGCCTCAACACCATGTTGTCTACATTCTGACCAAAACAATGCAGCGTATGCGTGACATCATCACGCATGCACAACAAAGGTGGAATCGGTAAGCAGAATCGTTAAGCAGGCAGGCAAACGATTCCAAGGAATCGAGCTACTGGGAACCGATTCTCAAAAAGAACTGGTTCTCAATTCCCATCCCTAGGAACTGTGGTGACTTCCTCTAGTGGTGACATCACGTACATACCCTCTATTTGCACAGACAGGATGATTTTGCACTGAATGCATGAATATTTCCCGTTCTAATTCCGTGTAAACTGTATAGAGTGCCCTAAATTCCAGCCTTTGAGGGTGTTTTTCTACGGGTGTTGAATTCTATGTAACAGACAAAAGCACATCTAAGTCACAATGAGAAAAGATTGATGTGAAGTGTGAAGTCAAATATAAATACATAATTTGCTGTGATCACCATCATCATCATCATCATCATTATCATGGCATCACCATAATTACAGTCAGATCCAAACTTAAACCGCGTCAAAGCCTTTAGTTATAACAGCGGTCTAAAAGTAGCAACAGAAACCTTACTATCCCCAAGCTATAGAAAAAAAAAAACACCATTTCACTCCTTTTCAGTATAATCTTTTCTGAGTCATTTGTCATGTATCGATAGATTCATTGACCCCCTGTCGGACTCACCTGATCCCTCATCAGCGATAAAGATGAATCAAGCGTGCAAAGCAAATTCATACAGAGTGTACATAGAGCCATCACATCATCACGGCGGGTTCAAATAACTGGACTAGAAAATAGTGGCTCATTAATGTAACATTCACAGACTGTTCTCTCCTGCTTCAGAATCACAAAGGGATTGAGGCCAGATGGTGGCACAATTGCTCTAAAACCCACTCCCACGGTCATTTGTACCCTCATTATGGAGCAGCAGAAGAGCACACAGAGAAATAAGGCCAATGTTCAAAGCTTTGGCTGAAGATAGAAGGTCTGCTAAATCTGACGTACTGTGGCGGACACTTTTAGAAGCAAACAACAGCTGGGTTAACTGCTGGTACAACACAGGTACATGAAGCAACATGTAGAACTAAAATTAAAAAAACTGAAGCAAAATGTAGAATAACAAACGTCTAACATGTTTCTAAGCAGAGTAAATAATAACACTGGTAATGTCATGTGGACGGTAAGAGGGTTTGTAGCAGGGCTGTCAGACTCATTTTAGTTCAGTTCCATATTCAGCTAAATATGATCTGCAGTGGGCCGGACCAGAAAAATAAGAACAGAATAACCCATAAATAATGACAACTGCACATTTTTGTCTTTGTTTTTAGTGTAAAAAACAAACAAACATTAAATTATGAAAATACTTTTAGAAACTATCCCAAAAAAAAAAAAAAAAAGAAAAAGAAAAAAATGAAATTTAAATTAAAAAACGTAAGAAAATTTAGTGCAATTTTAACAATATTATTCCTCCACTTCTTATTTGTCCATGTGCATTATGGATCAGATCTACAAAGACACTAAACACTGAGGAACAGGAAGAAAAATGTTTAAAAATTGTGCTGAATTTTCTTTAGACATTTCAGGTGGTTCATATTTGTTCAGGTTTTTCACATTTTATTGTTACAGGATAGTTTGGAAATGTAAATATTTTCATAATTTAATGTTATTTTTTGCACTAAAACAAAGAATAACAATTTAAGTTGTTGATTCTAGAATTTTTTTTTGCTTAATTGAAGATTTTTTTTTTTTACTTAATTGAAGATTTTTTTTTTTTTTTGCTTAATTCAAGATTTTTTTAAACATAATTGAAGACTTTTTTTTTTGGCTTAATTCAAGATTTTTTTTTAAACTTATTTGAAGATTTTTTTTTTTTTACTTAATTGAAGATTTTTTATTTTTTTTTTTGCTTAATTCAAGATTTTTTTCCATAATTCAAGATATTTTTTTTTTGTTTAATTCAATTCAAGACTGTGGAATTTTTGCACTTGGTAAAAACATCCCAGGGGCTTAACTGGACCCTTTGGCGGGACGCATTTGGCCCCCGGGCCGCATGTTTGACACCCCTGATTTGTAGTGTCATTAGTGTATGACATCTGTTGTGTTGTGTGTTTTGTGTTTTATCACTGATTAAATGTCACATGGATGACATTTTAATAACAGGTTTTCCTTCTGCCTGCATGTTTACCTTCCACCTTGCTCTCCATGTATACCTTGCCGTCCTAATAATGATCTGAAATTAACAAGTAAATAGAACAAAACCCTTATATTTTCAAGTTAACATTAACCCTTTAACCCCTGACATGTCTGTGTAGAAAAATTTCCAAATGTGCAGATAGAATAGACCTAGACATCTGAGCATGCTCAGTTCACATCCCCACCACCTGTGTAAAACACAGAGCAGCACAGACGGCATGGGCTTTTTTTTTTTTTTTTTTTTTTTACACTGTTTTTGCAGTTCCCAGTGTTGTGGTGATTTTCCTTATTTTTTATTTATTTATTTATTTATTTATTTATTTATTTTTATGTTTTTACTCAGTTTTGACCGTGTAACTACTTTATGGAGTGCAACCAGGTGTCAAAAAGCAGCTGGACTGATTTACACACACATGATTCTGGGCAGAGCAACATGATTGGAAGGCTATTGTATTCCAAAATTGCTAATATCTCCGAAAGTATTGGTCCTATCAACTTGCCGTTTTTGCTAGTCTCTTCCTTGACCAAAAATACATGAGTATGACAAACTGCTGCAGTCAGCTCTTTCCAGATTTTGTGTGATGCCCAGGACACACACACACACACACACATGCACACACACACACACAGAGTCCACTTCCCTTTTAAAATATAAGTGTGGAAAAAACTCTCTCAACCTTCATGTTTGAGAGGACAGATACTTTAAATACAGTTAAAACTGAGAACTAAAACAGACAAAGAAAGTAAGGAAAGTTAAAAGTATGGGAAAAGGCAGGAACGACTGAAACAGGCTGCATGATGGTGACGCATACGCAACTCTCTCAATGAACAGGAAAAAATGGTACTGGTAAAATCAAATAAAAGTTGCAACATTGGTTTTTTTTTTTGGTCAAGTTTTTCTTTATTTTATTTTATTTTTTTTCACAACAGCGTATTAGGGCCACAAAGGAAAAATAAAAACACTTGTCACCACAGGAATCAAGTCATAATATTTCAAGAATAAATGCACAATATTATGAGAATAAAGTTGTAGTTATTATAAAACACACTGAACAACAACAAGGATTTGAATTTGGGCCCAGTAGTTTTTCTTTTGGGCTCTTTTTTTTTTTTTTTTTTCACCGTTTTTGCTGGTGTTCTCAGTGTTGTGGTGATTTTCCTTATTTTTTAGCTATGTTTTTACTCAGTTTGGACCATGTAACTGCTTTATGGAGTTCAACCGGGTGTCAAAAAGCAGCTGGACTGACTTAGAAAAAAAAAGAGGCCAAAACAAAAACTCCTGGGCCCAAATTCAAATCCTTGTTGTTGTTCAGTGTGTTCCAGTTCACAGTTCATGTTCAACATCCTAAATCTCTTGTTGATGTCCATTCTAGTGCCTTATTTATTTCAAACCTGTCAAACTTCAGTTCCTCTCTTTGTCTTTTTCTGTTCTTCCACCTGTTTTGACCCTAAAACACACAGTAAAACTAAACCACTGAAGAAAAAGAAACACAAACACAAACTCACAGCAGCTTTAATGAACCTGAAACAGATGCAGATTCCCAGCAGAACCTCTACCTGGACTCAGGGCTCAGGGGTTAAAGGGTGCACCTCTTTCAGGTCCTTTCACAGTGAATATTCATCTGATTCCCTGCTTCATTTATGGTCGTTTCTTATCGGGTAAATGTCAGTGCCAGTAGAGTTTACAGATGAAAACATACCGTGTGGCAGACACACGTGGCCCAGGCCGACTACTCCACACAAAAGTAAACACACCAAGCAAAGCCGCTGTGTGTAATGTGTGTAATGTGTGTAGTGTGTGTGTGTGTGTGTGTGCGTCGCAGCAGGAGGTTGTCCTCTGTGTTTGTTGACGTTCTCCGGCTGAGTGGACATGAGGCTTATCTTAATGGGACTGTATACCTGGAAGGCCTGTCATCTCCATAACAGAAAAGCTATACGTGCACAGCCAACACGTACAGACCCAAACACCGCAAACTGATAATCCTCTGTTCACATGTGCAAAACCATGTCTAATGCACTCACCTTATCGTCAACCCAGGAACATGCCAGTAAAGGTGAAGGGGGGGTTATTTCCAGTATTGATTATCCATCTGCTTCTACGTCACCAACATTACAATGAACACAACGCATGGTCAGAATCGTACAATCACAAAACATACTCCAATATAAAGGCTTAGTATGTGTGGTAATATTTTAGATTGAATGATAATTAGAATACATAATAATAATAATAATAATAATAATAATAATAATAATAATAATAATAATAACAATCAGGGATGCACCGATACCACTTTTTTCCCAGACCGAGTACGAGTACTTACATTTGAGTACTTGCCGAGAGAGTGTACATTTGTACATGTGTGTGTTTGTGCGCACGCCCATACGTGTGTGCTCGGTAATTAGGATGTAAAGGATGTCAAAGAAAAGAAAACTGGACAAAAGACACTTCTATAGGAGTCAAAGTGTGAGTTAGTTCAAGGGTTCAGAACTGTAGAGGCTCAGCACAGATACTGAAGAAAAGACACGATTTAACACCAAACAAATACACTTTTTAACAATTATTTTATTGATTATTGTAATGCATTTCTGTGGAAGAGCAACTGTTTAAAAAACACACATAAAGAAAATTTGTGGGGAAAACACAATAAAACCTCAGATTGTAAATGTGATTCTAGATGTGATTTTTACCCTTTCATGCATAGGTCACTCCAGTGGACAGTTCTTCTCCAGCTGTTCTCTTGTATATTCATGGATTTTGTTGTTTTAGTTCCATATCAGCCAACACAGTGAACACTTATACATCATCCCATACACTGACATTCAGACCATTACTGTAACTGTGCTGTTCTTCATAAACCTGATCTGCACTAACATGTTTGAGTGTAAATCAATTGTTATTTGTTAGACAAAAAGGTTTTTTTTGCGTATTATCTCCATGAAGTGAGTAATTACCAGCATTAGAATATGTTAAAATGTGAGAAGACATCAGATTAGCAGCATTAAAAATGTTTTTATTTCATTGTTTTCATATCACTTTCTGATATTTGGTTTTAAACGCCTTTCTGTACTTCAAAAATTAAATGCATGGATATTTTTGTAACTCCATAGAAAAAAAAAAACTCAATCACATTGTTTTTTTCATGGCTAAGGAGGAATAAAAACACTCAAAAAATAAATCTTGACTCAGGTTCTCACAATTCATGCATGAAAGAGTTAATCATATTTTTGGGAAATAAATTACAATAATAATACTAATAATTGAAAGTAAAAGCCTGTTTTGCTCAGGCAGTAACTGTACCATCAAACTGCACGATCATAGTATCCCTAATCTGTTCATATGTCATGCATCAACATATTTATGTCAGGAGACAAACAGTAGAGAGGAGGAGGAGGAGAAGAAGGAGGAGGTAGAGGAGTAGAGGCTGTAAATTCACAGGTGAGGTTCAATAATAATGCATATGTTAGTCATGAGAATAACTTTGCAGAACGCATTAAATTCTTGTATTGTCCTTAGATATTGATATGCATGATAAACTTGTCAATTACTGAATTTTTTTTTTTTTTTTTTTTGACTATGATTTTTTGCTCGACATGATGTGAAATTATGATCGCAAATGCAAAAAAATATTAGCTTTCCAGAGTGCTGCCTTGGAGCACTTTTGTGTCCACACCAGTGTCCAAATCAAACCTACTCCCTTGTCATGATGCAACAGTTTTTTCACATGCAGTTTTTAAAATTTTTATGGAATGTCCTTTGTGGTGGTGTGATGTAGGCTGGCCGTTTAGCGGTTGGAGATCAGTGAAACAAGGAAGGAGATGAGGCAGAGGCAGGAGATGGCATGGTCCACAATTTTTAAAAAATATTTTCAATAATACCTATTTCAAACAAAGTGCAAGTGCTGAAAAGTGCAAATGCCAAAAAAAAAAGTGCAAGTGCATATGGAGGTTGGAGTAGCAGTGTCTTCTCCAGCAGCAGA
Source organism: Sphaeramia orbicularis (assembly GCF_902148855.1). Classification (NCBI taxonomy): domain Eukaryota; kingdom Metazoa; phylum Chordata; class Actinopteri; order Kurtiformes; family Apogonidae; genus Sphaeramia; species Sphaeramia orbicularis. Next base: position 49,905,775 of record NC_043975.1, read on the forward strand.
ACCACAAGTGATGAAAATGGGCGCCATTTATACTGTTCTACTAACTGGATAAAACCACTACAGCTCCACGGGGGAGTTACAAATCAACATAAATTGCTAAAACTAATCTAAAACCTCCATAACTAAAACCCACAACCATAACCTATCTAAAACCCATATCTAAAAACTCTAAATCTAGACACCAAAGATAAATAAAAACCCATAAACCAATAAAATACACCTCCCAGTTCCCCCACACATTTCCCTGCCTTGGTCCAGGCCGGAACCTTCTTAAGGCTGTTGTTCACGCTGGGAGCCTTTTCGCTGACGGACCTGGACACAAGGACAGGGTAAGTACAAACACACCAAACACCATTCACTAAACACTTTAAAATCCACTCACACACAGACACTAAACAAACTAAACTTAAATACTGCACATTATATTGCACTTCCCTCTGTTCGTGACCTAATTTATCTCCTTTTCCCCGGGGCCAAGCAATCATCAATTAAAATACAAGTATCCCTGGATGTAAAAACTGAAAAGGAAAGACAGTAAAATCAATAAACTACTTTTCAAACCAATCACGTGCAATTATTTTGTTTGTGCAAATATGTTTAAAATGCTGTGATGTCCAACTACATGTGCAAGTTAAAGTGCTTCAGTGAAAAAAAGTGCTTGTATTCATACTTAAGTGACAAATGGCTGTTTGTCACAGGTGGACAGTTTTCTTTTTTTTGTATAAAGTTGTGAAACTCTTGTCCACAAATGTGCACAGAAAACCCATAGCTGGGTCTGAGGAGCTTGACACTGGTCCACCTATCTGTAGCCATAAAAAAATTACAACCAAAATAAGAAGGGTCTTGTTATTTTTTACCAGTGCCACTTAAACTAATCCAATCTGTTCAGACAAAGCCGTCCTGTCCACTTAGTTCCATCGATCTTCATTGGGTTCAGGTCGGTCTAACTCCGGTCAGCCCAGTCCAGACCGTCCAGACGATCTAATTGTATCCGCGTCCATTCTGGTGCATCACAGTTCAGTCTAATTCTGGACACAGATCAGTCTGATTTTGTCCTAAATCAATCCAGTCCAAGTATAGTCCAGTACAAGCACATCCACAGCCTTACATACACTTCTGTGCTTTTGCAGTGTTGTAATGAGCAGAGAAAATACTGGATTTATGTGCATGCTCTTAAAAACATGCAAAAACACTGTCTTCGTGCTGGTCAGTGTACAGCATGACCTCCATTTGTACTGAATACGTTCTGTGGTATTTTATCTGAAGATTTCTCCAGAACTTCTCACAGTTCTTCAATGTACATTATTCATTTTTTTTCTGTTTACATCCCATCAAGGTTCTAATAGTTTTGGATTTTTCCTTATAGTTTAGTTTATTTAGTTTTGACTTTTTTTTCTCTAATTCAGTTCATTTTAGTTCGTTTTTAGAGCAGGTTCGCTAGTTTTTATTAGTTTTCATTATTTTCTAATGCTTAGTTTTAGTTTAGTTTTTAACAATTATTATTTCTCAATTTTAACAGTATAAAACAGTCTCCTCAGGTTGAGGAGCAGGAAAAGAACAAAAAAAACAAACAGATGAAAAGAACAGCCTGTGATGGTGTCAGAATATTAAGGTCCCTTAATAGATGCATTTGTCTCTGAATGTCAGCCATTTTCTTCAGTTTTTCATAAAGACATTTTCTTTTAACTTCAGTTTAGATGTCAGATGTTCCATGACAAGTTTATCATCTATAACTGAAATCCATTGTTTATCAGACGGAGCATCAGTCTGAAGACAGTTCTCTGTTATGGTCTTCTTCCCGGCCACCAGAAGGATCTTGACAATATATCTGTCTTCTTTATGCACTGCTTCTTCCAAATGTCCGAGCTACAGAACAAGACAAGAATTTGGGATCATATATCCAACACCTCACACAGAGCTGAGTGAACCTTCCCCCAGAAGGGTTGGATGTGTGAGCATTTCCAAAACGTGTGTGTGTGTGATCTGAATCCATGTGATTACAAAGTCTCCAACACAGCTGTTGAGTTTTCATTTGTATACTTTTAATTTTAGGTGTGATGAAATAACGAATTAGATTTTTCCAATTAAATTCTCTCCATTTAGGTGACTGTGATGTTGGTTGGTGTGTTTGCCACATATCGTCCCAGATCTCCTCTGGGATCTCCTCACCCAGCTCTGTTTCCCATTTGGTTTGAACATACAATGTTGAATCATTTCTAGAATCCATCAAACAACCAAACAAAACTGACACAGTTTTGGGACAGCATTACCATAAGCTTGTATAAGTAGCTTTAGCATAGGATGTATTTTAGCCTCACTTGTTTTAATATCTTTAATGTAATAGTCCCTCATTTGCAGGTATCTAAAGAAGAGTTTAGTTTAGTTTTAGTTTAGTCGTCTCTTTTCTCTTCTTCTGTCGTATTCACATAAATCCCAGACAGGACTCTGCTGCTTTAGTCTCCATGTTTCCAGGTAGAGTGGGGACCAGAAGACGACTGGAAACCACAAGTGACGGACCCTTAACTCTTTCGGTGCCAGACAGTTAAGGGGCTAATAAGCCTTAAAAGCCTTAAAAGTGCCACAGAATTTTTCAGTATTTCGCATCGTTTTTATAATATTTGAAGAATCCTGCAGGAAGCCGCTCGGTAACATCCGGCGTGTTCTCCAAAGCCGATCTGATCGGCCCGCGGCACTTTAAAGGTTGTATTCGTAAAGCCGATTTAATCGGCCCATGGCACTGAAAGAGTTAAATATCATACGATGCCAGCAGAGAAAATTGCTTGAGGGAAATAAATCGCTTTCGTATCAATCCGACATTGACAAAAGACAAAAGCAAAGGGAATTTTATCCATAATTTTTATATGTTTCAGTTAGTTTAATAAACACACAGTACAGTTTCAGTTAGTTTACTTTTTTCTTTTAATTATAATTTTTATTTATTTCAGTTAACAAAAATGTTTTTACAATTCTAGTTTTCATCATTTCGTTAGTTTTCGTTAACAATAATAACCTTGCATCCCATACCGTTATATAGTCTTAATGTGTTTGTGAGGTTTGTCTTTTTAACAGTGGTTTCATATTTCATGTGTGGTCATTAAACCTCATGGTTTTACAGAATACCTTGTTATGTTTCCTAATTTGTATATCACTAGCCTCATAGCATTATTACCAAAGTCACAGGTGTCAAACATGCGGCCCGGGGCCAAATCCAGCCGCCAAAGGGTCTAATCTGGCCCCTGGGATGAATTTTTGAAATGCAAATATTATAATGAAGATATTAACAACCAAGGATGTGAAAATCATTTAGGTCAATTCAATCTGAAGTGGGGTCCGACCAGTAAAATACAATCATAACAACCTGTAAATAATGAAACAGGCTAATTTGGCTTTGTTTTAGTGTATAAAAAAAAAAAAAAAAAAAATTACACAAAAATGTTTATATTCACAGACTTTCCTTTTCTAAAAAATGTGAATAACCAGAACAAATATGAACAATATGAAATGTCTTGAGAGAAGTATGTAGAATTGTACCAAAAATATTCTGCCTGTTACCAAATATTTTGTGTATTTGTAGATCCACTATGATCTGTATATTGTGATGCACATGTATAAATGATAAACTGAGGTGTAATATTGGTAAAATTGCACTGATTTTCTTAAGAATTTTCAGGTTGTTCATATTTGTTCATGTCATGTTCAAGCACAATTCGTAGATGTAAACATTTTCAATCACGGAATTTTACTTTTTTCACTCAAAAACATAGAAAACACTTTGGTGTTGACATTATTTTAAGTTCTTAACCTATTATTTATATTATTTTACTGGTCCAGCCCACTTTAGATCATATTAGGCTGAGTGTGGCCCCTGAACTAAAATGAGTTTGACACCCCTGACCTAAGTCATCCACTATATGGACAAAAGTATGTGGGACACGTTGAATTCAGGTGTTTCTTTTCTAACAGGGGTCTGGGATACGAAACAATAATGATAAATGTCATAATATAGTTTTATATTGAGATAAATATCATTGCATTGGTTAATTTAGTTTAAGTTGTTATGTGTGCTTGTTTGTTTTTTGTTTTTTATCCATGACTCTCATTTTAAAATGTTTCTACCTCAAAATTTCTAAAATATTTTTGGTGCTCTGACAGTAAATAATAATTTTCTACCACAATTAACCATCTACTTTCTTCACATCTCACTGAAAAAGACAAATCTTGCATTAAACTTTAAGGAAATACTGATGTTTATAAACTATATGGACAAAAATATTGGGACACATCATGTCTACAGCTGTAAGGTGTCCTGTTCATGAGGATTTAACATAGAAACATCAATATTAATCATCAATATGATATTTATCCCTTCATTCTTCAGTGAGATGTGAAGAAAGTAGATGATTAGTTATGGTAGAAAATTATTATTTACTGTCAGAGCACCAAAAATATTTTAGAAATTTAGAGGTCAAAGATTTAAAATGACAGTCATGGATAAAAACAAACAAACATGTAATCTAAAACCATCTCTGAGGCATTTTGGAAGCAAAGATAACTATTTATTTATGTATGCATGTATGCATGTATGCATGCATCCATCCATCCATCCCTTAGATAACAATTTCAACCAAACTAACCAATGCAATGATATTTATCCCAATCCTAATAGAACACTATATTATGACATTTATCAGTATTGTTTTGTATCCCACACCCGTTAGAAAAGAAACACCTGAATTCAAGGTGTCCACATACTTTTGTCCATGTGTGTATGTATTACATAATTACACCATGAGGCTAACAGCATTAGGAATGCACTCCCATTCTTCCATGACACTGCTGTCCCTCCCTGCTGGGTCCACTGTGGGGGATAATTTCGGCCCTGAGGTCAGTGCATGTCATCAAAACAAGGTTCAGTGACTCAGAAGGAGGCAGACATAAAGAAACAGACGACAACAACAACACAAACCCAGACAACAAGCAACAACAAAGACCGGCCTGCTCCTCATTCTGTGATCATTATCTCATCTGTAAATACCACAGGGTTTGTTTGGGTGGTACAGCTGGAGGAGACGGCACAGATGGAGCAGCTGTGTGTGGGTGGACAGACACATGGACAGACAGAGGGACGGACAGAGGGACGGACAGACAGACACACAGACGGACAGACAGACACACAGACGGACAGACAGACACACAGACGGACAGACAGACAGAGGGACGGACAGACAGACAGCAAACACAAACAGAAGACAAACTGACACTGAACAGACCTGAGGAAACAGGTCAAACATACCCCCAAAGTATACCCCCAGACCAAAGTATACCCCCAGGGTCAAAGTACACCCCCCCCACCGGAATATACCCCCAGGCTGGGGGTATATTTGGGTCAGGGGTTACTCAGGTCTGGTCCATGGGGTTCTTCACTCATCCATGCAGACCTGCAGGTCTTTGTTGTGGGTCTGTGGTCCCTTTAAGGCTGTGCAGTGGGCTGCTTGGTAACGGCTGGAGGGTTAGCACACCCCATCACACACGCTGAGCCTGGAGTGGAGCCATGGGGGTTATGGTGCCCTCAGGTCAGGCTAATGACACGCAGAGCACCCGGTGCAACAGATGGTCAGGCTCAGTCCGATGAGGCCCTCGGTCAGCAGCACCGTGACGATGACTGTCCATTATTGACTTATTCACAGCAGTGCACTCATCCACACACCAGGCAGCAGAGCACCACCCCCACCAGCAACACCAGCAACACTCTGTTTGTTTTCCACACATGACCCAAAAGCCGGAAATGTTTGTCTTTATTATTATTATTATTATTAGACGAAATTCATTTTAAAACTCTGAATAGAATAGAATAGAGTAGAATAATAGTTATTGCCTTTACACCAGTGCTCTCTGTCAGTGACAGTGCACTTTCATCTAAATAACAACACAATAAGAACAGGACTTATATTTAAAAATTTTAGGGCTGGGCAAGTTAACGCATTATCACCGCGTTAACACATTCATTAAATAACACCAACCATTTTTTAAATCTCCCGTTAATGCCGTTTTATTCTAACTCCTATTCTTCTGCTTGTGTGCGTGTAGCGATTAGCTGCAGATAGACAACAGGTTTACCAAGAAAAGCCGGACGCCCAAAACTTGTGTCCAAATCTGTTCCTGTAGACTCACTGTAAAACTGACACATACAAACTAAATCTGTCTGAGTTCTGTTCACTGTCTTAGTACATTTACATGGCATTATACATTTAAATGAATGGGAAAAAGATTGCTAGCTCAGTGCTAACTTGAATGGGAAAATCCATGGACACGCTAACAATTAGCATTAGCAGATTCATTTAAGATTTACAACGTCTTTTTATCCAGCAACAAAGGTCACATCAGAGATATTTGATACTATTCATTCTGACAACAACTGAACAGAAAATACTCACAGGCAAACATTTTTGGGGCCAAACAAACAGAGTGAAAGAAATGTGTCTGTTAGTTCCTTCTTATGTCCAAACTGACTATGGGAACACCACAAGGACAAAACATATGTTAGTGACACTTATTCCCACCACTAGAGGGCCCCCTTTGTTTACTTTGAACACCTGAACATCACATATTATTGTTCTTATTAGTATTAGTACTGATTAGTGGGACTAAGACTCCTGTCAGTCACTCACAAGTGTAAATAAACATGTGTGGACATAAACATGTGTAACAGTAGCGGTCTGTTCCATGGACATTTTCATTTGAAATGTCTTCATGTGGGGGGGGGGGGGGACACAGGTGTTTGGAAGCACTGACATGTGCAATTATTTTTATCAGTGGAGTACTGCAGTCTGAAATATCACTGAAAGGAAATACATGCTGTTGATGCCGGCAACCCCCCCCCCCCCCCCAATATAAATACGCAATTAATCGTGAATAACCGCAGAAATCCACGTGATTAATTGCGATTAAAATTTTTAATCGCTGCCCAGCACTATAAAATATAAAATGGTGTGCAATTGAAAATATGTGCAAATTAGATACTGGTTACATAGATTATTGTTTTTTTAAATACCATGTGCTCTGCCTGTCCTCCTCCAGTCCTGGTCTAAATACATCATCCATGTTCTCAGAGTTACAGACACTAACCAGATACACGTCTGAGTTTAACAAGAGTCACAGAAAACTGGGTTTGAAAGACAGACGGAGAAACATGAGCATGTGTATGTACCCTAGTGAACCCCAGAGTCCACACCTGAACCCCAGAGTTCAGACCTGAACCCCAGAGTCCAGACCTGAACCCCAGAGTCCAGACCAGCACCCCAGAGTCCAGACCTGAACCCCAGAGTCCACACCTGAACCCCAGAGTCCAGACCTGAACCCCAGAGTCCAGACCTGAACCCCAGAGTCCACACCTGAACCCCAGAGTCCAGACCTGAACCCCAGAGTCCACACCTGAACCCCAGAGTCCACACCTGAACCCCAGAGTCCACACCTGAACCCCCAGAGTCCAGACCAGCACCCCAGAGTCCACACCTGAACCCAGAGTCCAGACCAGCACCCCAGAGTCCAGACCAGCACCCCAGAGTCCAGACCTGAACCCCAGAGTCCAGACCAGCACCCCAGAGTCCAGACCAGCACCCCAGAGTCCACACCTGAACCCCCAGAGGCCGGTCAGTTAAAGTCAAAGCTGGGATTAGATGGTGTCAGTGTTCATTTTATTCTTTTTATTCTTGTTTTTTTTTTTTTGGACAGTGCCAGTCATATGACAGAATTATCTTCAGGCACTTCATGAACTCAGGACCCAGCCTCAGCTTCATCTCCATTCTAAAGCAGATACTGAAGCACTTCTTCAGCTTAAACACCTGGAAATACTTGGAGTTCTGCAGCGCATCTGAAAATGCAGTTTTCATCCAATTTGTGAATCCAGTTCCTGTTGTTCCTGACATGACCCCAACACACACACACACACACACACACACACACACACACACACACACACACCACACACACACACACACACAACAACACTTAGCATTTGAAAAGCTTTTCAAGAGAAATAGCAAATGTAATAGGGTTCACTAATGATACTTTATTCCTTTGGAAACGGCGTCCTTCAAAAATACCAAACTAGAACAGACCATGTTGCATAAATGAAAACTCTGAAGGTTAATGAACCCTTTCATGCATGAATTACAAGAGCCTTCATCAAGATTTTTTTCTTTAGTGTTTTCATTCCTCTAGGCCACAGGTGTCAAACATGCGGCCCGGGGGCCAATCCGGCCCGCCAAAGGGTCCAGTCCGGCCCTGGGATGAATGTGTGAAATGCAAAAATTACACTGAACATATGAATCATTTAGTTCAGGTTCCACAAACAGACCACTTTAATCTGCAGTGAGTCTGATCAGTAAAATACAATCACAATAACCTATAAATACTCACAACTCCACATTTTTCCCTAAATGTAAACATTTTCATGTTATTTTACTGTATTTACACTAAAACAAACCAATATTTCACAAAAACAAATAACCTCAACAAATATGAACATGTTGAAATGTCTGTAGTGTAATTTTAACAATATTCGAACTGTTATTAAATATTTTGTTTATATGTCGATCCACTGTCATCTGTACATTGCAATTTCCATGTGTAAATGATAAACTGAGACAGAATATTGTTAAAATTGTACTTAGTTTTCTTAAGAAATTTCAGTTTGTTCATGTTATTCACATTGTTTTAAAGGATAGTTAGTAAATGTAAACATTTCATTGCATAATTTTACTTTTTTTCGCTCTAAAACATGGAAGAACGTTTGGAGTTGACCTTATTTATATATTATTATGTTATTATTTCACTGGTCCGACCCACCAAAGATCAATTTTGGCTTAATGTGGCCCCTGAACTAAAATGAGTTTGACACCCCTGCTCTAGGCATTAAAAAAACAACGCAATTGAAAACATTTTTATGAACCTATTTTTCATGTAGCTGTAAAAATGTCCACTCAGCTGGGACACCATATTTTCATTTTT